>NC_058524.1:331089742-331092242 GCF_904849725.1 Hordeum vulgare subsp. vulgare | reverse complement strand
CGAAAGGACTCCGTTGGAGCTTCTTGTCAGAGTACAAGGTCGCATTCAGACCTGGCTTCAACTCCCCATCGCCTTCAGCAACGTGATGAGCGAAGATGTTGCGGCTTCAGGTGCACGGCTGCGACAACGGCACGGTCCCGGTGACCGTGGAGCAGCCGGGACCTTGGCTCCTATTCCTCGGCCGTGGGTGGAAGAGCTTGGCCCGTGCCCATAACCTCTGGGATGGGCACATTCTTCACTTCAAGATGATGGAGGACAACCTGCTCTCCGTCAAGATTTACGGGAGCTCGGGTGCGCGCCTCGCCTACTGCGAAGAGAGCTCGAGCGGGAGTGACAACCCTTCCTCGCGCGAGAGCGATGAGGACGGGTCGGATGGTAGCGATGACAAGCACGGGTCAGGCCCTTGGCAGGCCAAGCCTGGCTACGAGGATCTATCCTCGGACTGACCGTCGGTCGAACCATCACCATGAATCCGCAGTCCTCCTCCTCCAGAGCCCTGGCTGATGAGCCGGTAGAACCGACGTTGTCGCATACCGCAGGATCGCCTGGTCTTCGTTCCCGCCGTCCCTTCGAGCCCCTTTCTTGGCTGCGCAATGCTGGTCCAGCACTGGTCGCGCCGGGGCCTTGCCGCTTTTTGTCTTCTTGAATTTCTATCCGGCGAACACGTCCCTCGCCAAAAAACAGTGTAATAGGTTAGAGTAGCAAAAATCATGCATGTAAGAAGTCTGAGTTGTTTCAAACAAATGAATCAAATGGTGTTTCCTTCACGTCTGATTCTTCCCCTTGTATGATACACGTTTTGCGTTTTCCGGAAGCTTGCCAGCGTGACTGGTCCTGCCGCTAGTGCTTTGAGGAACGGATCCTTAACAGTTCGCTTGAGGGGTCGTTACCGGCTAGGGTCCTTGCCGCACTGAGTGCAACCATTAAATTGTCGAGCGCGTCTCGAGGCAAAATAAGGTGTTTTGTAGCCACTTAGACTGTTGAACCGGTTCGAAACAGTGAGAAGGCGCTCTGTGGCCGTTTAGGTCGTTGAACTAGTTCGAAACAGAATAAGGCACACTGATCCTGACAAGGTTCCATCTACGCACAGGTTTCTCAAACAAGGTTTGGGATCTTTCAGAAAGGGAACAACCTATCTACTCTGAAATCTCAATCTGAAATATTGATCACTTATCTGTCGTGCCGCGACACTTCTTCGCGCGACGCTTGAGTCTTTTGTCGGGGCTTCAGAGCCCCGGCAAGCAGGAGACTATACTCTTCCGGCAACTTCCCCTCCGGCAAGGTATTTGCCGATAGTTCTCGACTGTCGTATAGAAGGGGGGGGGGTGTCAGAGCATAACTCCTTTTCCTGTTTTGCCAGGCCGTACTGACGGATCCCCCGAGCGTGCCTTTATCGAAGACGTGGTGCTTCCGGGGGAAAAGCGTTTGGCTGGAGTGCGTGCCTGCGTTCCGGGGCCCATAGGCACATTCTCAACGATTATGCACCTCTCCGTTGATGTGCGTCGGCCGGAGTATCTGCCGGAGCCCTCGTCGGAGCCCCCAGGTACACCCTCAACAACAGCGCACTGTGCGGAGCGGTGCGTTAGCCTGGCACCTTCGAGCTCGAGGTCTCTGTCCTCCCTAGCCCGCGTTCGCGCAGGCGCCAGGAGGCAGTTGGCGAAGTAGAGTGTCCACCGCTACGCCCTGCTTCGAGGGACCGCAGTGGTGCGCTCAATCTGCCAAGATCTGATGCGGAACTTGCTTGAATTCGCGAAGATGTCGGGAAAAACGAACACCTGTGGGAAACTCGAGGAGTCTCTTGATCGTTTAGCGGGGAGAGGGAGGTATGGCGTCGAGAGCGGAACTAGCAGTCAACACCGGCAAAGTACTTTTTACCCAGTTTCGGGCCACTTGGTGCGTAAAACCCTACTCCTGCTTAGATTGCATTGTGGGCTTACCGTAGGGTGATTCTTCTACAGTAACTTAGTACATGATTAGGGAGTCTCTGATCCCCAAAAGGTCCAACCCTTAAGAATGAGCTACGGGCCTCCTTTTATATGCAAAGGGGTCACCAACAGTGTGCTCACAGGAGGTACAGTGAACAGTGTTCACCACTCTACTTCTTCGGTGGTGTTAGGGGCAGTAAATGCCTTGTCTGACCGCTGACCTGTCGAAACTTGGTAGTGACACGTACCCAGGTGAATCCACACATGGGCCTTGCGCTGGCACACAAGGGGTGTGCTGGAGCGGTCGGATTGTAGTTGAAACTTGTGGGGACACCGAGCGAGCGAAGACAGACTTGGTGTACTGGAGTCTCCGTTGGGTGACTTGGTGACCTTCCCGGCAAGGAAGGCTTGCCTGGTGCCTTGAACACTTTCCCGACAAGGAGCGTTAGCCGGGGGCCTCGCTAGTCTGTGGGAGTCTTCCCGGCAAGGGAAGCTTGCCGGGGTCTTGCTAATGTTCGGGTAGTCTTCCCGGCGAAGCGTGCCTTTGTATCCCGGCAAGGAGGGCTTGTGGGGGC
>NC_058524.1:331072242-331079742 GCF_904849725.1 Hordeum vulgare subsp. vulgare | reverse complement strand
TTGTTGGTATCTCTGTTGACGTTGTTGTCGATGTTGTCTTCGTTGTTGACGCTGCCGTCGTGGTTGTTGTTGTTATTTTTGTTGTTGTTGTGGTTGTTGTTGTCGTCGGTGTTGTTGTTGTTGTTGTTGTAGTTGTCGTTGTCGCCGTCGTCATCGTTGTTCTTGTTATTGTTGTTGTCGTTGAGCTCGTTGTCGTTGTTGTTGTTGTTGTTGTTGTTGTTTTTGTTTTCGTTGTTGTTTTTGTTGATGTTGTTGTTGTTGTTGTTGTCGTTGATGTCGTGGTTCTTGTCATGGTCGTTGTTGTCTTCATCGTTGTAGTCATCGTTGTTGTTGTTGTTGTTGTTGTTGTTGTTGTTGTTGTTGTTGTTGTTGTTGTTATTGTTGTTGTTGTTGTTGTTGTGGTTGTTGTCATTGTTCTCTTCATTGTCGTTGTTGTCGTCCTTGTCATCGTCATCATCATCATTGTTGTTGTTGTTGTTGTTGTTGTTGTTGTTGTTGTTGTTGTTGTTGTTGTTGTTGTCGTCATTGTTGTTGTTGTTGTTGTTGTCGTCATCGTTGTGTTCGCGTTCATTGTTGTTATTTTTGTTGTTGTTGCTATTGTTGTTGTCGATGTTGTTGTTGTTGTTGTTGTTGTTGTTCTTGTAGTTGTCGTCGTTGTCGTCGTCTTCATTGTTGTTGTTGTTGCTGTTGTTGTTGTCGCTGTTGTCGTTGTTGTCTCTGTTGTTATTGTGGTTGTTGTTATCGTTGTGTAACATCCCAAAATTATAAATTTTGCAATGTTAATATAATAATTATTAGTTTGCTTGTTGGTTGCTTGAGTGATTGAAACTTGTCTGAAATTTGAAACTTTTCGAAACTTTTGAATGAGAGGGAATAAAATGACTTTCCCATCTCCGGCGAATTCAAATTCAATCTTTTAAAAGCAAAGAGAGAAGATGACATGACTTCTTCAACTATAAATAATTTGAACGGAGATATTTGCATTTGAATTCTTTTGCATTTCCATCCGTTTTCTTCGTGCAAGAAATGCCGGGAAATACATTCAAGAGAGGAGGAACATGACCCTCAAACCCACGGGCATTTTGAAAGTTATTTGAACCATAAAACTTAGAGGGTCGTTTGAAAATTATTTGCAAAAGAAAATAAACCTTTTAGGCAATTTTGTGAAAATAATTTTTTCTGAATTTTAATTTTTCCCGTGGAAAAATGCCCATCATCTATATTTTATTTTTCTGATAATTTTAGTATATAGAAACTCTTTATTCCGAATTGATTTGAATTCCTTTTTATCGTTTTAGTTTCCTAGTTTTAAAAATAGGAAAGGAATCCCTTTATTTTGGAAAGACCTGCTGGCCCATTAAGACACTTTCCAAACTGGCCCAACACAGAATCATCTTCTTCCTGTGTCTCTCTCACGTGAGAGCAAGTTTTCCTTCCATGGACACAGGATCTCCACCTCCGGGATTCGCGAAGCACCTTCCCTCCCAGCGCCTCCCGTCGCCTCTATAAGAACCCCCAAGGCCTCCTCGTTCCATTCCCGTTGAAACCGCCGCCTTTCCTCGCCTCTAGCTCGCGCGCCACCTCGCCGGAGTTGACCACCAGAGAACCCGTCGGCCACCACCCCATCGCCCCTGCATCTTCCCCTCGCCCCCTGCCGAGCCCCCCCTTGCACCCCTGCACCGCCCCACCCCTTCGGCCCCTCCTCCTCCTCCGCCCCACCCCACCCCTCGCCCTGCACCTCGCCAGAGCTGCACTCCCTCCCTTCGCCAGGAGCTTTCCCCCGTCGGCCCCCCCTGCAGCCCTCCCTCCACCTCCCGCCCCCTCCACCGCCCCCTGCCACCCCACCCCCTCCCGGCGACCCCCACCCCTCCGGCGGTCGGCCACCTCGCCGGAGAAGGCTCCAGCCACGGGAGCAACTCCCAGCCACGGTAAGGCCTCGTCTTTCTTTTCTTTTTTACTTGTTTTTTTTGTTGTACCGTTAGATCTAGATCCCACGGTGTAGATTAGAATAGGATAACCTTTCGGTTTTTAAACAAAAACCGCCGGTTTTTATTCACTTAACTTTTAGCCAGAGGACTTCTCTTATTTAGCGGCCATTCGCTGGTTAGCCTACGCAGCGCACAGCCCCGTAGCCAATCAGGGACTGCCACGTAGTTAGTTAGCTTTTATTCTGTTTTTTCAGATTTAGTTCAAAAACAGAAAAGTTCCAATCTTGTTTAGCCCATAACTTTTGATCCCGAAGTGCAACGATGTTGATTCTTTTTCCAGTAGCTCACAAATTTCCTGTAGTTTGTAAAAACATAAAATTTGTCTATGTGTGAAGTTTTCAAATTTGAATTAGATCAGATTTAGTGTAAACCTTGTTTTGCTTATTCCAAGAGTTTAAAAGTAGCTTTTAATTTTATTCCTTTTGGTACTGATCACTAGTGATCTTATTTATCAGATTTCTTTGAGTATTTTAGCCCACTGTTTCTTGTGAAACAATTTCTGTTTAACCTCTTTTAGGATTTCGGCTAATTCCTTTTCTAGAATTGTTTTTGAAATATTTTCTTTATTATTTCAGAAATATTATTGTTTTGTTTATTTTAGTTATACAGTAGTTTTGCAACAAGTTTTTATTTGTTATCATGAAATCAATTCTAGTTCCTTAGTAACTTGCAATTGGTTTCCCCACTGTTTCAAATCCCGTTTGGGAATACTTTCAAATAGTTTTGTGAAAAATAATTTATTTTATCTTAGTTAAACTTATATCTTAGTTCCTTGTTATTATTTTTTGTTAGACAAAACTATTTAGTGTTTGACGTAGTACAAGACTCCCTAGTTTTATTTGAAGTTTCCTTCGGATTCCTACTCGCTCTCTCTTTTGTTTTGATTGCTAGAATTGATTGCTAGTATGAGTGCTTATGTGAATGATATGTTTGTTATATAGATTTCATCGGAGAGTGACCAGTAGTCTATCAAGTTATTTCTCGAGAAATTCTTCTTCATCAACATCACCAGGCAAGTCACTTTGATCATACTATCACCTATGTTTTATGCACCGTAGTTCTACCATCCTATGCCCAATTGCATGCTGCTTTGGTACTTGGAAATTTTAGTATAGATTGTAGTATCATGTGGTAGGCACACAACAACCCCGATACTTGGCCCCGGGATGACAAATTTTCATATTGCTATGCTTGAGTAGACGGGATTTCGGTTGAGTGCATAACACGAGTGATGCAAGGTTGATTAAATAATCAAGACCGGTTAAGACAAGATTTTCAAGACCTCGGACGCAATGCAACTCTGGGTGAAGGACGGTTGATCAGCTCCCTGGAGAACCCAGTGGATGACCCGGGATGCTGGAGAGGCCATGACATCCTGCGGAAAGCTTCACCCAGGCTCAAAGAGACGGACGGATATTTTCAAGACCCAAGGCTTACCTGCACAGCCACAAGTTATTATGGGCTCTGGCTTGGTTGGACAACGCGGCGGCTCTGGACAGGCGGTGCTAGCAGATGTAGAAGAATGATAGGAATGGATGGGCACCGACAGGGATTCAGAGGGACCCGTTGAAAGACCATGTTTTGATCATCCGGTCTTCGAACACCCGGAAGTGCGAGGACATACTCGGAGGCGATCAAATCTTCTGGGGAACGTGTGCAACACTCTGCAGAGTACTCAAACCTAATCGATTAGCCGTGTCCACGGTCATGGACAACTTGAGCCAAAGGAACTGAAGTTATCTGAAATTCTCAACACAAATAATAATATTATGTGGGTATTATTGACAACATGGGTATGAGAATTGGTTGGTGGAACCATCTCGTTAACAACCAACAATGTAGTAACATTTTGCTTTTTAGCCCTCTCTTGATGTAGGAGAAAACTTGCTTTTCGCTAAAAACTTATAGCCCCACCTGCCATATATGCATATAGTATAGATGATATTTTACCCCCTCTCTTTGATGACTTGCCGGCATATTCCATATGCTGACCTACACGGCTGCAACGTCTTATGTTGCAGATATTTTTCTTCGACGAGTAAGAGTACGATTCAGGGTTACGGTCTAGACTCAACTTGCCGTTGGTGTTTATTGGGACTCCACTCCCTTGACTGCTTCCGCTGAGATATTTAAGGTATATATCAGTTTTACGCTATTTACATGTGATTGCACTTTGATATATACATTGATGTACTGTGTGTGCCAGCATACTGATCCAGGGATGGCACAGAAACACAGAGGCTTGACTCGTCTTGAGTTGGGTCGCTACAGAAATGGTATGAGAGCACATGTTGACTGTAGGATGTGACCCTAGAAATTGGAAATCTCTTAGGAAAGGATCTCTCAAAAAACTTTATTTTCAAGAACACCTTTTACTTCTCATCTCTTCTGATTCATCAAATGTTCTCCCTCACCTCCAATAGTTAGACAATACCCTTACCCCTTTGACCTCATGAAGAATCAACGGAGTTCGACTTCAAAGTAAAGAGGATTTCATCATGCATTTGAAGAATTGAAGTTGTGCCAATTGAAGACTCTCAAGACCCGAAGAATTCGAAGACCCTGAAGCGTTCGAATGTTTATATGACGATTAGAAGTCCAAACCCCTGTTATATACCCACGTTAGATACGATGATTTGTGAGCCGTCATTGGTGTGTATTTTTCGACAGGCACAAATAAAACCTATTCTCAAAAATATTGTTTGTATTGTGTGTATCTCCCTCCCTCTCTTACCCGTCTCGTCCCCAAAACATCCACCCTACCAGATGGAGTATGAAGCTGGACTTGCAGTCTCTGGACCAATGACCCAGCCCGAGGCTGAAATATGGATTCAGAACATGGAGAACCACTTCGGGAGCAACTTGATCTCAAGGAAGTATGAAGTGGAACACGCTCTTCAGTACTTTACACAAAGTGCTGCAATCTGGTGGAAAATGCACCATGCCATACAAGGATTTAGTGGAGCAGAAACTTGGGACGAATTCAAGAAGACTCTGTTAAGATCCCTTCTCATTCGGAAGTGCTATGATAATCCGAAGGAGAAGACTTGGGCATGCAAGATCTGTGGAGAAATAGGACACACCCAGGAGGAACACAAGTATGGATGCACTCATTGTGAAGAAAATCACCCAGCTGAGGAATGCCCAACTAGTCTGGTGACTTGTTTCTTGTGTGAGGGAACCACCCACTACCCAGCGGCGTGTCACATTTACCCCAAGTATGCCTGAAACCCACAGACCCCGAGACAAACAAGGATCAAGTACTATCTTTTTGGAGAAGGAAACTTGTATCAACTAACGTTTTCTTAGGAGCATACGACAACCTCAGAGTGGTGAAGAAATGATAGATGTTTTGTTCAGCTTGCAGAACCAATGGTTTATCCGAACTTCGTTCGTGGACAAGAGAAATTGTACAATGCTTGTGAGGATGTCCAAGTGTTAGAATACGAGATTCACTAAGCCTTATACAAGGTAATGATTTCAGTGCGACATGGCTTGGCCACCATGACGACTTACTATTGTCATTCTCTTGCTATTCGGAATGGTAAATCTAAGAGACTTACCCATAGTGAGATACGACGTCCTTTGAAGCTTTTGTTTAAGCCTTAGAATGGTATAAGAAAAGCCCATGTACATGGCATTTGTTGTCACGCGTAGGAAATTTTACGGTGAGAATGAAACCAAGACCCCTCTCTCTGCAGGATAACCACAAATGGTAGACCACCATGAGAACCATCGATATGTTATTTAGAATTGACCACGAGACTGTCAGTTAAGAAGATCCAGTGACGGAAGAATCTTATATCAACAGACGAACCCTCGATTTTGATGGAAACATTATGAATATAATGGAAGAACTTCACCAAAGAAGTTACCATGAAGAATGTGACGAGCGAGATGCCAAGACCCCAGAGGATTGTTAAAAATTTGAGCGACCAGTATCTCTCATTTTAAGTGCGGTAGCATCCCACCTTGCCAGAGATTGGATTTGTTAGAAGACCCCCAAACCCTAACCTTTCTTTCTAGCCTCTTCGAATCTCGAGGACGAGATTCATTTTAAGTGTGGTAGTTTGTAACATCCCAAAATTATAAATTTTGGAATGTTAATATAATAATTATTAGTTTGTTTGTTGGTTGCGTGAGTGATTGAAACTTGTGTGAAATTTGAAACTTTTCGAAACTTTTGAATGAGAGGGAATAAAATGACTTTCCCATCTCCGGTGAATTCAAATTCAATCTTTTAAAAGCAAAGAGAGAAGATGACAAGACTTCTTCAACTATAAATAATTTGAACGGAGATATTTGCATTTGAATTCTTTTGCATTTCCATTCGTTTTCTTCGTGCAAGAAATGCCGGGAAATACATTCAAGAGAGGAGGAACATGACCCTCAAACCCACGGGCATTTTGAAAGTTATTTGAACCCTAAAACTTAGAGGGTCGTTTGAAAATTATTTGCAAAAGAAAATAAACCGTTTAGGCAATTTTGTGAAAATAATTTTTTCTGAAGTTTTTATTTTTGCCGTGGAAAAAAGCCAATCATCTATATTTTATTTCTCTGATAATTTTAGTATATTGAAACTCTTTATTCCGAATTGATTTGAATTTCTTTTTTATCGTTTTAGTTTCCTAGTTTTAAAAATAGGAAAGGAATCCCTTTATTTTGGAAAGACCTGCTGGCCCATTAAGACACTTTCCAAACTGGGCCAACACAGAATCATCTTCTTCGTGTGTCTCTCTCACGTCACAGCAAGTTTTCCTTCCATGGACACAGGATCTCCACCTCCGGGATTCGCGAAGCACCTTCCCTCCCAGCGCCTCCCGTCGCCTCTATAAGAACCCCCAAGGCCTCCTCGTTCCATTCCCGTTGAAACCACTGCCTCTCCTCGCCTCTAGCTCGTGCGCCACCTCGCCGGAGTTGACCACCAGAGAACCCGTCGGCCACCACCCCATCGCCCCTGCATCTTCCCCTCGCCCCCTGCCGACCCCCCTGGCACCCCTGCACCGCCCCACCCTTTCGGCCCCTCCTCCTCCACCGCCCCACCCCACCCCCTCGCCCTGCACCTCGCCAGAGCTGCACTCCCTCCCCTCGCCAGGAGCTTTTCCCCCGTCGGCCCCCCTGCAGCCCTCCCTCCAGCTCGCCCCCCCTCCACCGCCCCCTGCCACCCCACCCCCTCGTCGGCGACCCCCACCCCACCGGCGGCCGGCCACCTCGCCGGAGAAGGCTCCAGCCACGGGAGCAACTCCCAGCCATGGTAAGGCCCCCTCTTTTTTTTTACTTGTTTTTTTTTGTTTTACCGTTCGATCTAGATCCCACGGTGTAGATTAGAATAGGATAACCTTTCGGTTTTTAAACAAAAACCGCCGGTTTTTATTCACTCAACTTTTAGCCAGAGGACTTTTCTTATTTAGCGGCCATTCGCTGGTTAGCCTACGCAGCGCACAGCCCCGCAGCCAATCAGGGACTGCCACGTAGTTAGTTAGCTTTTATTCTGTTTTTTCAGATTTAGTTC
>NC_058524.1:331064742-331067242 GCF_904849725.1 Hordeum vulgare subsp. vulgare | reverse complement strand
TCATCATAGTTTCGATGTGTTGTTGTTATTGTTGTCAATGTTGTGATTCTAGTCTTTGTTGTCGTTGTGGTTGTTGTTGTCATTCTTCTCATCGTTATCATTGTGGTCGTTGTTGTCGTCGTCCTCGTCGTTGTCATTGTTAACGATGTTATCATTGTTGTCGATGTTCTCGTTGTTGTTCTTGTTGTTGTTGTTGTTCTCATAGTTGTCGTTGGTTTCGCTGTTCTTTTCGTTTTCATCATTATCGTTGTTGTCGTTATTGTCGTCGTTGTGATCGTCATCATCGTCGTCGTTGTTGTTGTTGGTTTTTGTTTTTGTTGTTGTTGTTGTTGTTGTTGTTCTTGTTGTTGATGTTGTTGTTGTAGTGGTTGTTGTTGATGTTGTTGTTGTTGATGATGTTGTTACTATTGTTGTTGTTACTATTGGTGTTGTTGTTATTGTAGTTGTTGTTGTGGTGGTGGTGGTGGTTGTTGTTATTGTTGTTGTTGTTTTCGTTGTTGTTGTTGTTGCTGTTGTGGTCATCATCGTCGTCGTTGTCTTCATCATCGTCGTTATCATCCTTGTCGTCGTCGTTGTCTTCATCATCGTCATCGTCATCCTTGTCGTCATCGTCGTCATCGTTGTTGTCGTCATCGTCGTCGTTGTCGTCGTCATCATTGTTGGTGTTGTTGTTGTTGTTGTTGTCGTAGTTGTTGTTGTTGTTATTGTTGTTGTTGTTGTTGTTGTTGTTGTTGTTGTTGTTGTCGTCCTCGTCTTCGTTGTCGTTGTTGTTGTCGTCGTCGTCGTCGTTGTTGTCGTTGTTGCCATTCTTCTCTCTATTGTCGTCGTTGTTGTTTATGTCATTGTTGTCTTGTTCTCGTCGTTGTCATTGTTGTTATTTTTGTCGTTGTTGTTGTTGTCGTCGTCGTCGATGTTGTCATTGTTATCTCTGTTGTCATTCTTGTTGTTGTTGTTGTTGTTGTTATGGTTGTTGTTGTCGTCGTCGTCTTCATTGTCGTTGTTGTTGTTGTTGTCGTCGTCGTCGTTGTTGTCGTTGTTGTCATTATTCTCTCTGTTGTCGTCATTGTTGTTTATGTCATTGTTTTCTTGTTCTCGTCGTTGTCCTTGTTGTCATCGTTGTTGTTATTGTTGTAGTTGTTATTTTTGTTGTCGTCATCGCTGTTGTCATTGTTATCTCTGGTGTCGTTCTTGTTGTTGTTGTCGGTGTTGTCGTTGTTCTCCTCAATGTTGTCGTCGTCGTCGTCGTTGTTGTTGTTCTTGTTGTTTTTGTTGTTGTTGTTGTTGTTGTCGTCGTCGTTGTTGTCGTTGTTGTCGTTGTTGTCACTTTTGTCATTGTTGTCGATGTTGTCGTTATTGTTGTTGTTGTTATCGTTGTTGTCGTTGTTCTTGTTATTCCCGTCGTCGCCGTCGTTATCGTCGTTGTCGTTTTTGTTGTTGTTGCTCTTGTTGTTGTTGTTGTTGTTGTTGTTGTTGTTGTTACTATTATTGTGTTTATTGTTCTTGTTGTTCTTATTGTGGTGGTGGTTATTGTTGTTGTTGTTGCTTTTGTCGTTGTTCTTATTGTTTTTGTTATTGTTGTGGTTGTTGTTGTTGTGGTGGTTGTTCTTGTTGTCGTCATCGTCATTATCATCGTCATCATTGTTGTTCTTGATATTGTTATTGTTGTTGTTGTTCTTGTTGTTGTCATTGTTGTTTTTGTTGTTGTTCTTGTTGTTATCATCGTTGTCATCATAGTTTCGATGTGTTGTTGTTATTGTTGTCAATGTTGTGATTCTAGTCTTTGTTGTCGTTGTGGTTGTTGTTGTCATTCTTCTCATCGTTATCATTGTGGTCGTTGTTGTCGTCGTCCTCGTCGTTGTCATTGTTAACGATGTTATCATTGTTGTCGATGTTCTCGTTGTTGTTCTTGTTGTTGTTGTTGTTCTCATAGTTGTCGTTGGTTTCGCTGTTCTTTTCGTTTTCATCATTGTCGTTGTTGTCGTTATTGTCGTCGTTGTGATCGTCATCATCGTCGTCGTTGTTGTTGTTGGTTTTTGTTTTTTGGTTGTTGTTGTTGTTGTTGTTGTTGATGTTGTTGTTGTAGTGGTTGTTGTTGATGTTGTTGTTGTTGATGATGTTGTTACTGTTGTTGTTGTTACTATTGGTGTTGTTGTTATTGTTGTTGTTTTTGTTTGTGGTGGTGGTGGTTGTTGTTATTGTTGTTGTTGTTTTTGTTGTTGTTGTTGCTGTTGTGGTCATCGTCGTCGTCGTTGTCTTTATCATCGTCGTTATCATCCTTGTCGTCGTCGTTATCTTCATCATCGTCATCGTCATCCTTGTCGTCATCGTCGTCGTCGTGATCGTTGTTGTCGTCATCGTCGTCGTTGTCGTCTTCATCATTGTTGGTGTTGTTGTTGTTGTTGTTGTTGTTGTTGTCGTAGTTGTTGTTGTTGTTATTGTTGTTGTTGTTGTTGTTGTCGTTGTCGTCCTCGTCTTCGTTGTCGTTGTTGTTGTTGTTGTT
>NC_058524.1:331052242-331054742 GCF_904849725.1 Hordeum vulgare subsp. vulgare | reverse complement strand
TCGTCGTTGTTGTTGTTATTGTCGTTGTTGGCGTTATTCTTGTCTTGGTCGCTGTTGTCATTGTTGTCATCATCCTTGTTGGTGTTGTTTTTGTTGTCATTGTCGTTGTTGTCGTTGATGTCGATGTTTTCGCCGTCGTTTTTGTTGTTGTTATTGTTATTGTCGTTTTTCTTATTGTTCTCGTCATTGTCGTCGTTGTCATTGTCGTTCTTGTCGTCGTCGTCGTCGTTGTTGTTGTTCTTGTTGTTGTTGTTGTTGTTGTTGTTGTCGTCGTTGTTGCGTCGTCGTAGTCCTTGTTCTTGTTGGTGGTGGTGGTGTTGTTATTGATTAGGGAGTCTCAGATCCCCAAAAAGTGCAAACCCTAAGAATGAGCTTTAAGCCTCCTTTTATAGGCAAAGGGGTCACTAACAGTGTGCTCACAGGATGCAAAGTGAATAGTGTTCACCGCTCTACTTCGTCGGTGGTGTCAGGGGCAGTAAATGCCTTGTCTGAATCCTGACCTGCCGCAAGATGGTTGCGACACGTACCCAGGTGAATCGACATCCGGGCCTTGTGATTGCACACGAGGGATGTGGTGGAGCGGTCGGATTGTGTTAGGAACTAGTGGGGACACCTGGCGAGAAAACAGGGGTTGCTGGCATGGAGCTTCCATTGGGTGACTTGGTCACCTCGGCAAGGAGGGCTTTGCCGGGGGCCTTGAATACTTTCCCGGCAAGGAGGGCTTGACGGGGGGCCTCGCCAGTCTGTGCGAGCCTTCCCGACAAGGGAAACTTGTCGGGGTCTTGCTATTCTTCAGGTAGTCTTTCCGGCAAGGAGGGCTTGCCGGGGCCTTGCGTGTGGAGCCCATGTACTCCATGCCCCACGCAGTGTGGGAAGGGCGTGGCCTCGACGGGTCTTTGACTGCCTTTCTGCTGCTCTTCCCGGTACACTGCCATCAGGGGCGTCGCCGATGCCCGTGCACAAGTCTGGGGCACAAGGGACCCCAGTCTCTAGTGCACCGACAGGAGCCTCCGGGCCAAGGCCACGCACGCGCGCGAGACGTTGCTGGGCCAGGCCCAGAGTAGCACATGGGCTCCGTCAGCAGGGGAGTGTGTAGCATTGGAGCCATTGCGGGCGGCCCTTCCCACGACGAGCATCAAACGCGCGAGGTGGAGAGGTGCGCGCACAGTAGCCTCCCCACCTCCCGACGCGTTACTGCCACGCGTGAAGCATGCGCTGTAAAGGTCACGTAAGTGACGTTCGTGGCCATAATTGCCGCAATCGTGGCAGGGCCCGCCCCCGCATGCATTGGTGCAGCAGGGCGGTTCCCTATTCGCCCGTGATCATTGGTGATTGGGTGAGAGGGGCGGCGGTTTTTGGAGTGAGGGGAGCTCGCCCCCCGCGCCTCGCTCTATAAATTAGGGAGTTTGCGAGGGGGTTTTGCTCATCCATCAGCTCCTGGAGCATCCACTACCCCTAGCTTGCATATATAGAACCTTTTCTAGCTCCACGTGGCACTCGCCCCTAACCATGGGTAGGGGACGAGGGAGGCCACCATCGGCCGCCAAGGCGGCAAGGGGATCCCACTCGGATCATGCCACAACTTCAAGGGGTGCAGCTGCGGAGGGCGGCACGAGCGTCCGTGGTGGCGGAGGGGCGAGGAGCCGCGGTCGCCGCGGAGGCCATGACCGGGGTAGGCGGAGTGCTACTCCAGCACCTCCGTCTTCTCCCGTGCTTGGCAGGCACTTGGACGGGACGGCGCTGGAGTTCGTCGTGGAGCTGCACAGCGTCCCGCGGGGTCATTTGCATCTCCCTCGCCCATTTGCTAGGGTGATGGAGGCTGCCAAGCCCCCTGTCTTGTGTGCGGACGTACGGTTGCTCCCACGGCGCTATGCAAGTGCACGTGAAGTACCCGAAGCACCACTCCATGTTGCTCGGGCGTGGCTGGAAAGCCTTCACCCGCGCCCACAGCCTCGAGGATGGGCATATCCTCCGCTTCAAGCTTGTGGAGGATAATATGCTATCCGTTAAGTCTCTGATCCCCAAAAAGATCAACCCCTCACCCCCCGTCAAGGAGGGCTTGCCGGGGGCCTTGAACACTTTCCCGGGAAGGAAGGCTTGCCGGAGGGGCCTCGCCAGTTGTGCGAGCCTTCCTGGCAAGGGAAACTTGTCGGAGTCTTGCTATTCTTCGGGTAGTCTTCCTAGCGAAGCGGGCTTGCCGGGGCGTTGGGAATCTTCCCAGCAAGGAGGGCTAGCCGTGGCCTTGCGTCTGGAGCCCTTGTATTCCACGCGTCTCGAAGTGAGGGAAGGGTGTGGCCTCGGCGGGTCTTGGACTGCCTTTATGCTGCTCTTCCCGGTACACTGTTGTGAGGGGCGTCGCCGATGCCCGTGCACAAGTCTAGGGCACAAGGGAGCCCAGTCTCTAGTGCACTAACACAGCGGAAGCTATGAGGGAAGAGGACCCGGTCCTCCGCTATAATAGAAAGGGTAGAACACTTGGTAGGGGGGGCATTCCGACCCA
>NC_058524.1:331017242-331034742 GCF_904849725.1 Hordeum vulgare subsp. vulgare | reverse complement strand
GTGTCAAAGTTTCAGCTGAACACAGAGGAAGATAGGGGCTTATAGTTTTGCCTCCCAACGGTTTACCTCAAGGGTAAAGTCAACAACAATAAAGCATGAGTACTCAACTCCAAGTTGATATATGAATCTAGATCTTTACCAAGCATGTGACGGTAGCCAAGACAAAGGCAAAAAGGGAATTGGTGATGATCACCATGACTCTTACAAGGGTAAAAAGTAAAGGTACAAGATAAGCCCTTCGCAGAGGGAAGCAGAGGTTGGCATGCACTTTTGAGGTTTGAATGCGTGTCCTCTTAGTGCGGAGGAACGTCACTTTATATTTCCTCCTGTGATAAAGAACTTTATTATGCAGTCTGTCGCTTTTATGTCTTCCTCATCACAGGTTCTTACAAAGCTTATTTTCCACACACTAATAGATCATACATATTGAGAACAATTTTTATTGCTTGCACCGATGACAACTTACTTGAAGGATCTTATTCAATCCATAGGTAGGTATGGTGGACTCTCATGGCAAAACTGGTTTGGAGGTTTATGGATGCACAAGTAGTATCTCTACTTGCTGCGGGAGTTTTGGCTAATATGAGATGGAAGCAAACGTCACATGCTAAGGGATCTCTAATCATATAACATTGTTTGGAACCAAGAAAACACAATTCATTATGTTGTCTTCCTTGTCCAACATCTACTCCTAGGCATGTAATAGTTTGGTGAGTGCTCACAATTGCAAAAAGTATCTAAGATGATATATCTATATGTGAACCTCTCTTTCCTTATTACTTCTTATTAATTGCAACAATGACCGAGGTCTATGTTAATTTATTCTCAACAAGTTTCAATCATCATACTTGTCATATGTGAAGTTATCTCTTTCCATAAGATCGTCTCATGATCTTTCATGCTATCGTTCTTTTCATACTTTTTTGATCATGGCACAAAGCAAAGCCCTTGACTAAGTCACTCTTTATTATATAGCTCACAAGCCCGAATACATCGGGGAAGAGACAAAAGAAAAAGACTCAAACTAAAAACTAAAGACTTATTCCTCTAAAAGAAGAAATAAAAACTGAAAAGGAAAGAACTAAAACAAAGGTAAAAGCAAAAGATATAAACGTGATACGATATCAGGGCAACGCCACCAAGCTTGGCACAAGCCAAGGGGATTGCCCATACCAATGCTTAGTTGTCTTCCTTTGGTGGTGATGGTGGTGTTGTTGGAGTAGTCTGATCCTCCGTCTTCCAAGGCATAGGTGCTCCATCATGGCAGGATGAACGAGTCGCAGGAATCCTGAAATCTGCAGCCAACCTTATTGATTTAAATTTGTACTCATACTCATAGTATTGATTCTGCAGGTCATAGATCTGGCCCTGAAGTTGGTCAAACCTATCGTAAAGCCTGGAGAGGTGTTTCCCAATATAAATGGCATCCATCTTGTGATTGCTAGTGAACTCCGTGATCATCGTGTGGTTGGCGTTGAGGCCATGCTCAACCATGCCTTGGCACTTGAAGACTTGTTGCTCCATTGCTTCGAGCCTCGTCTCCACGCTTCCAGTCTTCTTAGGCCCCTCAATATCACGGATGTGCAACATCCCCTCGCTCATCTTGATAGATTGAGGGTGTTTCAACACTTCCGTGAGGTAGGGATTGATGACCTTCTCGAAGATCTTGTCCTTAGGAGCGTTTGGGGAAGTCGTAATGATCTAGATCTGCGACAGAAACAAGCTCGAAACAAAAACAGAGGAAAACTGCGCGATACGGAGATCAAAACCTTCGGGCAACTATATATTGATTTTTTCTAGGCCAGAAGGAGTCCTCCGCAAGAAAACGGAGTCTGGGAGGCACACGAGGTGCCCACAAGCTTGCCCACCACCAACAGGGGGGCGGTGGCGTTGTGGGCCCTTGTGGCTTCCTCGTTTGCTCTCCGGACTTCTTTTTATTTTTCTAATTTTCCAAAAATTCCAAAACTGAGGAAAATTCCTATTGGAAAAGTATCGGAGTCCAATTTCTTGCCGAAACAGATACATCTTCGTGTTTAGGGTCTCAAACAGGCTGATAAACATCCCTTATGTACTCCTGTGGAGTTATGACATTGATGATATTGGTCTCAACATTTATGGGAGTACCAGAGATGTAATGCTTGATTCTTTGCCCATTTACGACTCTAGGAAAATTTCCTTCCGTGTTATTGATTTTGATGGCACCCAAACGATAAACTTCCTCAACAACTTAGGGACCTTCCCATTTAGAGACAAGCTTGCCTACAAAGAATCTCAAACGAGAATGGTATAGCAAGACATAATCACCTACATTGAACTCTCATTTCTGTATTCGTTTGTCGTGCCATCTCTTAACCTTTTCCTTGAACAACCTGGCATTCTCATTTGTCTGGGCTCTCCATTCATCCAACGAGCTGATATCAAACAACCGCTTCTCACCGACAAGTTTGAAATCAAAGTTGAGCTCTTTGATTGCCCAACAAGTTTTGTGTTCCAGCTCAAGAGGTAAATGACAGGCCTTACCGTAAACCATTTTATACGGTGACATGCCCATGGGATTCTTATAAGCAGTCCTATAAGCCCATAGTGCATCGTCAAGTTTGCTAGACCATTTCTTTCGATACCTATTGACGGTCTTTTGTAGGATCAACTTGATCTCCCTATTACTGAACTCCACTTGACCACTAGACTGAGGATGATAAGGAGATGCAACTCTATGGTTGACGTCATACTTAGCTAGCATCTTGCGGAAAACACCATGAATGAAGTGTGAACCGCCATCAGTCATCAAGTATCCAGGGACTCCAAATCTTGGGAATATGACTTCTTTAAGCATCTTAATAGAGGTGTGGTGATCAACATTTTTAGTGGGGATAGCTTCTACCCACTTATTAACGTAATCCACAGCAACTAAGATGTGAGTGTACCCATTGGAACTCGGGAAGGGTCCCATATAATCAAAGCCCCAGACATCAAATGGTTCAATGACAAGTGAATAGTTCATAGGCATCTCTTGACGCTTACTGATGTTCCCTATCCTTTGGCATTCGTCACAAGACAAGACAAACTTACGAGCATCCTTGAAGTGAGTGGGCCAATAGAAACCTGATTGCAATACCTTATGGGCAGTTCTATCTCCAGCGTGGTGTCCTCCGTAGGCTTCGGAATGACACTACTGCAGGATCTGTCCCTGTTCATGTTCAGGCACACAACGTCTAATAACACCATCTACTCCTTCCTTATAAAGGTGAGGATCATCCCAAAAGTAGTGTCTCAAATCAAAGAAGAATTTCTTCTTTTGTTGATAGGTGAAACTAGGTGGTATGTATTCGGCTACAATATAGTTTGCATAATCGGCATACCACGGTGCACTAAGTGAAATGCAGATGACATTTAGTTGCTCATCAGGAAAGCTGTCATCAATAGGTAGTGGGTCATCAAGGACATTCTCTAGCCTAGACAAGTTATCTGCTACAGGGTTATCAGCACTCTTTCGGTCAACGACGCGCAAATCAAATTCTTGTAGCAGGAGAACCCATCTGATCATCCTAGGCTTAGCGTCCTTCTTCTCCATGAGGTACTTAATGGCAGCATGATCAGAGTGAATAGTGACTTTGGAGTCAACTATGTAAGATCTGAACTTTTCACATGCAAACACGACTGCTAAAAATTCCTTCTCCGTAGTGGCATAGTTTCTTTGGGCACTGTCTAGAGTTTTACTAGCGTAGTGAATGACATTCAACTTCTTGTCAACTCTTCGTCCTAGAACAACACCAAGAGCATAATCACTAGCGTCACACATGATTTCAATGGGCAAGTTCCAGTTAGGTGGTTGAACAATAGGTGCGGTTATCAAAGCCTTCTTAAGTATTTCAAAGGCTTCCTCACAATCCTCATCAAAAACAAAAGGAACATCCTTCTGCAAGAGGTTGGTAAGAGGCCTAGAAATCTTAGAGAAGTCTTTAATGAACCTTCTATATAGAAACCAGCATGACCTAGGAAACTTCGTATACCTCTGATATCTGTGAGGCAAGGCATTTTCTAAATTGCATCAACCTTAGCCTTATCAACTTCAATGCCTCTCTCAGAGATTTTGTGTCCTAAGACGATACCTTCATTAACCATAAAGTGGCACTTCTTCCCATTCAAGACGAGGTTGGTTTCTTCGCATCTCTGTAAGACTCGATCAAGGTTGCTGAGGCAATCATCAAAGGAAGACGAGTAAACGGAGAAGTCATCCATGAAAACCACGACAATCTTTTCACAAAAGTCAGAGAATATAGACATCATACATCTTTGGAAGGTGGCAGGTGCATTACATAAGCCAAAAGTCATACGTCTATAAGCAAAGGTACCGAAAGGGCAGGTGAAGGTGGTTTTCTCTTGATCAGATTGTGCAACAGGTATTTGCGAGAAACCTGAATAACCGTCTAGAAAGCAAAAGTGTGTGTGCTTTGATAGCCTTTCTAGCATTTGGTCGATGAACGGTAAAGGATAATGATCCTTCCTTGTTTGCTTGTTCATTTTCCGGAAGTCTATCACCATTCTATAGCCGGTAATAATCCTTTGTGGGATTAGTTCATCCTTATCATTAGGAACGACGGTGATACCTCCCTTCTTAGTTACGCAATGTACTAGACTTACCCAATCACTATGAGCAACAGGATAAATGATTCCTGCTTCCAGAAGCTTTAATATTCTTTTCTAATGACCTCTTTCATCTTAGGATTTAATCTCCTTTGATGATCAGCAACTGGTTTGAAGTCTGGATCTGTTTTAATCTTGTGCTGACATAGAGTAGGACTAATTCCCTTAAAATCATCAAGAGTATATCCAATAGCAGCGCGGTGCTTCCTCAGAGTTTTTAGCAACTTCTTCTCTTCACGCTCTGAGAGGAGAGCACTAATAATGACATGATATATCTTCTTCTCATCAAGATAGGCATACTTAAGAGTATCAGGCAACTGTTTAAGCTCGAACACAGGATCACGCTTTGGTGGGGGAGGATCCCCAAGCAATTCAACAGGCAGATTATTCTTGAGAATAGGACATTGTTCTAAGACAATTCTATCTATCTCATCTCTCTCCTCCATATGCATATCATTTTCATGCTCAAGCAGATATTGCTCTAAAGGATCCGTAGGATGTACGGCAATAGAGGCAAGAGCAATGATTTCATCCCTACCAGACGACTCTCTTTCATGGGGTTGTCTTCCAAACTTGGAGAAGTTAAATTCATGAGACACACCCTCGAAACTTACCGTGACAGTCTGTTTAATGCAATCAATGTGAGCATTGACAGTGTTGAGAAAGGGTCTACCAAATATGATGGGACAAAAGCTATCTTGTGCAGTACCAAGGACGAGGAAATCAGTAGGATACTTCGTCTTACCACACAGGACTTCTACGTCTCTCACAATTCCCAAAGGGCAGATAGTATCTCTATTAGCTAGCATGATAGTGACATCAATGGGTTCTATCTCAGTAAGTGCAATCTCATCTTTGATTTCATCATGTAGAGAACAGGCTATTGCACTAACACTAGCTCCCATATCACATAAACCATGGTAACAGTGATCTCCTATCTTAACAGAAACAACGGGTAGGCCAACTACAGGTCTGAGCTTGTCTTTCGCGTGAGGTTTAGCAATTCTATTAGAGTCCTCGCAGAACTTGATAACATGCCCATCTATGTCTTCGGCTAAGAGATCTTTGATAATAGAAACACTAGGTTCAACTCTAATCTCTTCAGGGGGTGCAAGATGTCTAATGTAACCCCTACGTATCACAGTTGGAGCTTTAGAATAATCCTTCATCCTAGCTGGGTATGGTGGTTTCTCAATGTAAGCACAAGGAACAACAGGATCACTAAAAGCTTTGATTTTCTCCTCCACTAGATTGGTTTTGGCTATGTTGCTTTCTATAGGAGGATGATATTTAAACCACTTCTCTTTGGGAAGTGCAACATGAGCAGCAAAAGATTCACATAGAGAAGCTACTATCTGAGAGTCAAGTCCATACATTGCGCTAAAATCTCTAGAAGTGTTTGTCTCAACAAAAGATTTAACGCAATCAAACTGGAAATTCATACCTGAGTCTTTACCTTCCTCCAGCTCCCAATCTTCAGAGTTGCGTTTGATTCTCTCCAATAAATTCCACTTGTGATCAATATCCTTCTTCATTAAAGAACCAACACAAGAAGTGTCAAGCATGGTACGATCTTCATGAGAAAGCCGAGCATGAAAGTTTTGAGTGATGATTTCTCTCGAGAGCTCATGATTGGGGCATGAATATAGCATTGATTTAAGCCTCCCCTAAGCTTGAGCTATGCTTTCCCTGTCACGAGGCCAAAAGTTATAAATAAAGTTCCGATCACGATGTACAAAATGCATAGGATAGAACTTTTGATGAAATTCCAATTTCAACCGATTGTAGCCCCATGATCCAGCATCATCACATAGCCTATACCATGTCAACGCCTTATCCTTCAAAGATAAAGGAAAGACTTTCTTCTTTACCTCATCTTCGGGCAAACCTGCAAGCTTAAATAAACCACAAACTTCATCTACATAGATTAGATGAAAGTCTGGATGTGAAGATCCATCTCATGTAAAAGGATTAGCGAGCAGTTTCTCAAGCATACCCAAAGGAATTTCATAAAAGATATTTTCAATAGGTACCTCAGGTTGAGGAGCAACTCCTCGTGCTTCCGTTCGTGGTGAAGATACCCCGAACAAACTCCTCAAAGGAAGAGTTTCCATAGTGACAAGTGACAATAAATTTCAGCATAGTACAAAAGTGTTTACTTACCAATTTCCACTTACCAAAGGCGCTTCACTCCCCAGCAACGACGCCAGAAAAGAGTCTTGATGACCCACAAGTATAGGGGATCAATCGCAGTCCTTTCGATAAGTAAGAGTGTCGAACCCAACGAGGAGCAGAAGGCTCTGATAAACGGATTTCAGCAAGGTAGTAACTGCAAGCACTGACAGTAGAGGTAACAAGTGATTGTGTAGCGAGGTGAAACGTAGCAAGCAAAGAGTAACAAGTAACAAGTAGTAGCAACGGTGCAGCAAGTGGTCCAATCCCTTTTGTAGCAAGGGACAACCCCGAACAAAGTCTTATAGGAGGAAAAATGCTCCCGAGGACACACGGGAATTTCTTTCATGCTAGTTTCATCATGTTCATATGATTCGCGTTTGTTACTTTGATAGTTTGATATGTGGGTGGACCGACGCTTGGGTACTGCCCTTACTTGGACAAGCATCCCACTTATGATTAACCTCTCTCGCAAGCATCCGCAACTACAAAAGAAGAATTAAGACAAAGTCTAACCATAGCATTAAACTAGTGGATCCAAATCAGCCCCTCACGAAGCAGCGCATAAACTAGGGTTTAAGCTTCTGTCACTCCAGGAACCCATCATCTACTTACTACTTCCCAATGCCTTCCTCTAGGCCCAAATATGGTGAAGTGTTATGTAGTCGACGTTCACATAACACAACTAGAGGAAAAACAACATACATCATATCAAAATACCGAACGAATATCAAATTCACATGACTATTATCAGCATGACTTATCCCATGTCCTCAGGAACAAAAGTAACTACTCACAAGACATAATCATAATCATGACCAGAGGTGTAATGAATAGCACCAAGGATCTGAACATATACTCTTCCACCAAGTAATCCAACAAGCATCAACTACAAAGAGTAATCAACACTACTAGCAACCTTACAACTACCAATCTGAGTTGCGAGACGAAGATTGGTTACAAGAGATGAACTAGGGATTGGAGAGTAGATGGTGCTGATGAAGATGTTGATGAAGATGCCTCCCCTCCGACGAGAGGAGTGTTGGTGATGACGATGGCGACGATTCCCCCCTTCGGGAGGGAAATTTCCCCGGCAGGATCGTCCTGCCGGAGCTCTAGATTGAATATGCTCAAGTTCCGCCCCGTGGCGCTGGCGGAACCATGAAAAAGCTCCTGTATGATTTTTTCCACGTCAAGATGCATCATATAGCAAAAGAGGGGGGCTAGTGGGCCAGTGGGCTGCCCACAAGCCTGCCCTGCGCCACCAGGGGTGGTGGTGGCGGTGGGCAAGCTTGTGGGGCCCTGGTGGCCCCCCTCCGGTAGTTCTTTCGCCCAGTATTTTTAATATATTCCAGAAAAAATCCACGTAAATTTTCAGGGCATTTGGAGATGTGCAGAATAGTGGACTAGGATTTGGTCATTTTTCAGTCCAGAATTCCAGCTGCCTGAATTCTCCCTCTTCAAATAATCCTTGCAAAATAAGAGAGAAAAGGCATAAATATGGTACCACAAGTAATATAACAGCCCAAGAAGCAATAAATATCAACATGAAAACATGATGCAAAATGGACGTATCAGACAACAATGATGAAAACAACGACAATGATGAGAACAACGAGAACAACGATAACAACAACAACAACAACAACGGCGACACCAATGACAAAAGTGATAACAACAACAACAACAATGAAGACGACGACAATGATGACAACAACAAGAACAACGACAACAACAACAACAACAACAAACAATAACAAGGACGACAACGACGACGAGGACAAAAACGGCAATGACGAGAACAACGATAACAATGGCAACAACAACAATAACGATAACAGCGACAACAACGACAACAACAACAAATAAACAACGACGACGACAACAACAACAACAAAAACAACAACAACAATAACAACAACAACAACAACAACAATAATAACAATAGCGTCAACAACAAGCATTACTAACAACAACAACAACATCAACAACAATAACAACAACAACAACGTCAATAACAACCATTACTAACAACAATAACAACAACAACAACAACAACAGCGAGGACGATGACAACAATGACGACAACAACTACAACGACGAGAACAACGACAACAACGACAGCAACAACAACAATGACAACAAGAACGACGACGACCACATCGACAACAACAACAACAACAATAAGGATGACGACAATGCCAATAACGATGGCAACAACGACAATGACGAGAACAACGACAACATCAACAAAAAATCAACAACAAACACGATGATGACGAGGACGACGAGAACAACAACAACAACAACAACAACAATGACAACAACAACGACAACAACAACGACAACAACAACGACGACGACAACGATGAGGATGACAACGAAGACGACGACGACCACAACAACAAGAACAACAACAACAACAGCCACAACAACAACAACAACAACAAAAACAACAACTAGAACAACAACAACAACAACAACAACTACTACTACTACTACTACTACTACAACGACGACGACGACGACGACAACAACGACAACAACAACAAGAACAAGAACAAAAACAAGAACAACAACACCACCAACAACAACAACGACAACAACAACAACAACAACAACAACAACAACAACAACGACAACAACAACAACAACAACAACAACAACAACAACAACAACAGCAACAAGAAGAAGAAGAAGAAGAAGAACAACAACAACAACGACAACAGTAACAACAACAACAACAACAACAACAAAAACAACAACAACAAGGACGACGAGGACGATAATGATCACAACGACGACAACAACGACCACGAAGACAATGACGACAGCCACAACAACAACGACAACAACAACGACGACGACAACAACAACAACAACAACAACAACGATGAAAAGAACGACAATGACGAGAACAACGACAACAACGACAACAACAATGATGAAAAGAACGACAATGACGAGAACAACGACAACAACGACAACAACAACAACGACAACAACAAGAACAATAACAACAGCGACAAGAACAACAAAAGCGCCAGCAACGACATAAACCACAACAAGAAAAACCAGAACAACAACAACAAAAAACGACAACAACAACAACAACAATAACAAAAACAACCACAACGACGACAACAACGACGACAACGATGACAACAACGACAACGACGATAGCAACGAGAACAACGACAACTACGACAACCACAACAACAACGACAACAAGAACGACGAGAACAGCATCGACAACAACAAAACCAGCGACAACAACGATAAGGACGATGTCAACAACGACAGCAACGACAACGACAACGACAACAATGACAACAACAACGACGACAACAACCACTACGAGAACATATACAATAATAACAACAAAAACAACAATAACCACGACGACAACAGAGACAACGACGACGACAACAACGACAACAACAATGACGACGACGACGAGGACGATAACGATGACGACGACAACGACGAGCACGAAGACGATAACGACAGCCACAACAACAACAACAATAACAACAACAACAACAACAACAACAACAACAACAACAACAACAACAACAACAACAACAACAATAACAACAACTACAACTACAATAACAACAACAACAACAACAGTGACATCAACAACAACAAAGACACCAACGACAACGACAACAACAACAACAACAACAACAACAAAAACAACGAAGACGACAACAATGAAGAAAACAACGACAATGATGAGAACAACGAGAACAACGGCAACAACAACAACAACAAAAACGGCGACAACAATGAGAAAAGTGATATCAACAACAACAACAACAACAACAATGAAGGCGACGACAACGATGACAACAACAATAACAACAACAACAACAACAACAACAACAACAACAACAACAACAACAACAACAAAAAACAATAACAAGGACGACAACGACGACGGGTGCAACAACGGCAATCACGAGAACAACGAGAATAGTGGCCACAACAACAACAACGATAACAGCGACAAGAACGACAACAACCTCATCAACGACAACAACAACAACAACAACAAAAACAACGACGACGATAACAACAACAACAAAAACAACAACAATAACAACAAAAACAACAACAATAACAACAACAACAACAACAATAACAAGAACAACAGCGTCAACAACAACTATTACTAACAAAAACAACGACAACAACAATAACAACAACAACAATAACAACAGCAACAACGTCAACAACAACCATTACTAAGAACAATAACAACAACAACAACTACAAAAACAACAACAACAGTGAGGACGACGACAACAACGAGGACAACGACGACAACAACGACAACGACGAGAACAACGACAACAACGACAACAACGACAACAAGAACGACAACGACCACATCGACAACAACAACAACAACGACAACAACAACAACAATAAGGATGTCGACAATGGCGGCAACAACGATAACGACGAGAACAATGACAACATCAACAAAAAAGCAACAACAAACACGATGATGACGACGACGACGACGAGAACAACAACAACAACAGCCACAATAACAACAACAACTACTACTACGATGATGACGACGACGACAACGACAACAACAAGAACAAGAACAACAACAACGACAACAACAACAACAACAACAACAACAACAACAACAACAACAACAACAACAACAGCGAGGACGATGACAACAATGACGACAACGACGACAACAACTACAACGACGAGAACAACGACAACAACGACAACAACAACAACAATGACAACAAGAACGACGACGACCACATCGACAACAACAACAACAGCGACAACAACATCAACAATAAGGATGACGACAATGCCGGCAACAACGACAACGACGAGAACAACGACAACATCAACAAAAAATTTACAACAAACACGATGATGACGAGGACGACGAGAACAACAACAACAACAACAACAACAACAATGATAACAACAACAACAACAACAACGACAACAACAACAACGACGACGACGACGACGATGAGGATGACCACGATGACGACGACCACCACAACAACAACAACAACAACAACAACCACAACAACAACAACAAAAACAACAACAACTACTACTACTACTACTACTACTACTACAACGATGATGATGACGACGACAACAACGACAACAACAACAAGAACAAGAACAAAAACAAGAACAACAACAACGACAACAACAACAACGACAACAACAAGAAGAAGAAGAAGAAGAAGAAGAAGAACAACGACAACAATAACAACAACAACAACAACAACAACGACAACAAAAACAACAACAACAAGGACCATGACAACGACGACGAGGACGATAATGATCACAACGATGACAACTACGACCACGAAGACAATGACGACAGCCACAACAACAACAATTACAACAACAACGACAACAACAACGACGACGACGACAACAACAACAACAACAACAACAACAACAACAACGATGAAAAGAACGACAATGACGAGAACAACGACAACAACGACAACAACAATGATGAAAAGAACAACAATGACGAGAACAACGACAATGACGAGAACAACGACAACATAAACAACGACAACAGCAACAACAACAACAACAACAGCGACAAGAACAATAAAAGCGCCAGCAACGACATAAACCACAACAAGAACAACATGAACAACAACAACAAAAAACGACAACAACAACAACAACAACAAAAACAACCACAACGACGACAACAACGACGACAACAACGACAACGACGATAGCAACGAGAACAACGACAACTACGACAACCACAACAACAACGACAACAAGAACGACGACAACAACATCGACAACAACAACTACAACTACAATAACAACAACAACAACAACAGTGACATCAACAACAACAAAGACACCAACGACAACGACAACAACAACAACAACAACAACAACAAAAACAACGAAGACGACAACAATGAAGAAAACAACGACAATGATGAGAACAACGAGAACAACGGCAACAACAACAACAACAAAAACGGCGACAACAATGAGAAAAGTGATATCAACAACAACAACAACAACAACAACAATCAAGACGACGACATAGATGACAACAACAATAACAACAACAACAACAACAACAACAACAACAACAACAACAGCAACAAACAATAACAAGGACGACAACGACGACGGGTGCAACAACGGCAATCACGAGAACAACGAGAACAGTGGCCACAACAACAACAACGATAACAACGACAAGAACGACAACAACCTCATCAACGACAACAACAACAACAACAACAAAAACAACGACGACGATAACAACAACAACAAAAACAACAACAATAACAACAAAAACAACAACAATAACAACAACAACAACAACAATAACAAGAACAACAGCGTCAACAACAACTATTACTAAAAAAAAAAACGACAACAACAATAACAGCAACAACAATAACAACAGCAACAACGTCAACAACAACCATTACTAAGAACAATAACAACAAAAACAACTACAAAAACAACAACAACAGTGAGGACGACGACAACAACGAGGACAACGACGACAACAACGACAACGACGAGAACAACGACAACAACGACAACAACGACAACAAGAACGACAATGACCACATCGACAACAACAACAACAACGACAACAACAACAACAATAAGGATGTCGACAATGGCGGCAACAACGATAACGACGAGAACAATGACAACATCAACAAAAAAGCAACAACAAACACGATGATGACGACGACGACGACGAGAACAACAACAATAACAACAACAACAACAACAGCCACAATAACAACAACTACTACTACTACGATGATGACGACGACGACAACGACAACAACAAGAACAAGAACAACAACAACGACAACAACAACAACAACAACAACAACAACAACAACAACAACAACAACAACAACAACAGCGAGGACGATGACAACAACGACGACAACGACGACAACAACTACAACGACGAGAACAACGACAACAACGACAACAACAACAACAATGACAACAAGAACGACGACGACCACATCGACAACAACAACAACAGCGACAACAACAGCAACAATAAGGATGACGACAATGCCGGCAACAACGACAACGACGAGAACAACGACAACATCAACAAAAAATTTACAACAAACACGATGATGACGAGGACGACGAGAACAACAACAACAACAACAACAACAACAACAACAACAACAACGACGACGACGACGACGATGAGGATGACCACGATGACGACGACCACCACAACAACAACAACAACAACAAGAACCACAACAACAACGACAAAAACAACAACAACAACTACTACTACTACTACTACTACAACGATGATGATGACGACGACAACAACGACAACAACAACAAGAACAAGAACAAAAACAAGAACAACAACAACGACAACAACAACAACGACAACAAGAAGAAGAAGAAGAAGAAGAAGAAGAACAACGACAACAATAACAACAACAACAACAACAACAACGACAACGACAACAAAAACAACAACAACAAGGACCATGACAACGACGACGAGGACGATAATGATCACAACGATGACAACTACGACCACGAAGACAATGACGACAGCCACAACAACAACAATTACAACAACAACAGCAACAACAACAACAACAACAGCGACAAGAACAATAAAAGCGCCAGCAACGACATAAACCACAACAAGAACAACATGAACAACAACAACAAAAAACGACAACAACAACAACAACAACAAAAACAACCACAACGACGACAACAACGACGACAACGACGACAACAACGACAACGACGATAGCAACGAGAACAACGACAACTACGACAACCACAACAACAACGACAACAAGAACGACGACAACAACATCGACAACAACAACACCAGAGACAACAGCGATAAGGATGATGTCAACGACGACAGCAACGACAATGACAACAACGACAACAACAACCACTACGAGAACAGATACAATAACAACAACAACAACAACAACAATTACCACGACGACAACAGAGACAACGACGAAGACAACAACGACAACAACAATGACGACGACAACGAGGACGATAACGATGACGACGACAACGACGACTACGAAGACGATAACGACAGCCACAACAAAAACAACAACAACAATAATAACAACAACAACAACAACAACAACAACAACAACAACAACAACAACGACAACAACAACAAAAAAAAAAAAAACAATGATGACGACGACAACAACAATGATGAAACGAACGACAATGACGAGAATAACGACAACAAGAACAACAACGACGACGACAACGATGACAACAACCACAAAAGCGCCACCAACGACAACAATAACAACAACAACAACAACAACAACAACAACAACAACAACAACAACAACAACAATAACCACAAGGAAGACGACGATGATGACGGCGACAACAACAACAACAACAACAACAATAACAACAAAAACAACAACAAATAACAACAACAACACAAAAGTAACAACAACAACAACAATAACAACTACAACTACAATAACAACAACAACAACAGTGACATCAACAACAACAAGGACATCAACGACAACGACAACAACAACAACAACAACAAAAACAACAACAAAAAGAACGAAGACGACAACAATGAAGAAAACAACGACAATGATGAGAACAACGAGAACAACGACAACAACAACAAGAAAAAAAACGGCGACAACAATGACAAAAGTGATATCAAGAACAACAACAACAACAATGAAGATGACGACAACGATGACAACAACAATAACAACAACAACAACAACAACAATAACAACAACAACAACAACAACAAAACAATAACAAGGACGACAACGATGACGAGGACTACAACGGCAATCACGAGAACAACGAGAACAGTGGCCACAACAACAACGATAACAACGACAAGAACGACAACAACCTCATCAACGATAACAACAACAACAAAAAAACAACGACGATGACAACTACAAGAAAAACAACAATAACAACAACAACAACAACAACAATAACAAGAACAACAACGTCAACAACAACCATTACTAACAACAACAACTACAAGAACAACAACAACAATAACAACAACAACAACGTCAACAACAACCATTACTAAGAACAATAACAACAAAAACAACAACAACAACTACAAAAAAAACAACAACAGTGAGGACGACGTCAACAACGACGACAACGACGACAACGACGAGAACAACGAAAACAACGACAACAACGACAACTAGAACGACAACGACCATATCGACAACAACAACAACAACAACAACAACAACAATAAGGATGTCGACAATGGCGGCAACAACGACAACGACGAGAACAATGACAACATCAACAAAAAAGCAACAACAAACACGATGATGACGACGACGACGATGAGAACAACAACAATAACAACAACAACAACAACCACAACAACAACAACAACAACAACAACTACTACTACGACGACGACGACAACAACAACAAGAACAAGAACAACAACAACAACAACAACAAAACAACAATAACAATAACAACAACCACAATGAGGACGACGACTAGAAGGACAACGACGACAACGACGAGAACAACGACAATGACGAGAAGAACGACAACAACGATAACAACACCAACAACAATGAAAACAGCGACAACAATGACAACAACGACAACGATGGCAACAACGACAACAACAACAACAACAAGAAAACCACGAAGGCGACGAAGACGACGAGAACAACAACAAAAACAACAACAACAACGAGAACAACAACAACAACAACAGCAACAAGGGCGATAACGACCAGGACAATGACGACAACAACGACAATGACAAGAACAACGACAACAACGACAACAAAAACAACAAAAACAATGACAACAAGAATAACGAAAACAACGACAACAAGAACAACAAGGAGAACAACAACAACGACAATAACGATATCAACGATGACAACAACAACAAAAACAACGAAGACGACGAAGATGATGAAGATGATGATGACTATGACGATAACTACGATGATGAAGATGATGACGACTATGACGACAACGACGTCGATGACGACGACGATGACGACTACTACAACAACAACAACAACCACAAGGACGACGACGACAACAATGACAACAACGATAATGACGAGAACAACGAGAAGAATGTTAACAACAACAACAATGACAACAACGATATTAACGACAACAACAACAACAACAACGACGAAGACAACGACGACACCACCACAACCACCACCACCACCACAACCACCACCACCACCACCAACAACAACAACAGCAGCAACAATAACAACGTCACAACAACAACAACTTACAAGAACAACCACAACAACAACAACAACAACAACAACAACAACGACAACAATGACAACCACGAGAACAATGACAACATCAACAAAAAAGAAACAACAAACACGATGATGACGACGACGACGACGAGAACAACAACAATGAAAATAACAATAACAACAACAACAACAACAACAACGACAACGACGACGACAACAACAACAACGACGACGACGACGAGGAGGACGACAACGACGACGAAGATGACAACGATGACGATGGCGACAACAACAACAACAACAACAACAGCCACAACAACCACAACAACAACAACAACAACAAC
>NC_058524.1:330992242-331012242 GCF_904849725.1 Hordeum vulgare subsp. vulgare | reverse complement strand
AACAACAATAACGAAAACAACGACATCAACAACAACAAGAACAACAACAAGAACAACAACAACTACAATGACGATATCAACGATGACAACAACAACAAAAACAATGAAGACGACGAGAACGAAAAGACAACAACTAAGACGAAGATGATGATGACGACTATGACGACGACGACGAGAACAACAACAACAACAACGACAAGGACAACGACGGCAATGATGACAACAACGACAATGACGAGAAAAACGAGAAGAATGATAACAACAACAACAATGACAACAGCGACATTAACGACATCAGCGACGACGACGACAACAACAACAACAACAACAACAACAACAACAACAACAACAATAACAACAGCAACAAGGAAGAGGACGACGACGACAACGACACCAACACCAACACCACCACCAACAACAACAACAACAACAACAACAACAACAACAACAACAACAACAACAACAACAACAATGTCAACAACAACCACAACTAACAACAACAAACACAACAAGAACAAGAACAACAACAACAACAATAACGAAGACGACGATGACAACATCGACAACAACGACAACAACGACGACAACAACAAAAAAACAACAAGACGACGACGATGACCACAACAACAACAACAACAAGTACAACAATAACAACGAAGGCGATGACGACGACAACAAGAACAACAACAGCAACAAGAACAACAACAACAACAACAAAGAGGAGGACGATGACGACGATGACGACGACAACAACAACAACAGAAGCAATAACAGCAGCAGCAACAACAAAAATAACAACGACAACGACGACTACAAAAACGACGATGACTACGATGACGACGACGACAACGACGATAACAACGACAATGACGAGAACAACGATAAGAACAAAAACAACGCCAACAACGACAAGAACGACAGCAACGACAACAACAACAAGAACAACAACAACAAGATCAACAAGAACAAGAACAACAACATCAACAACAACCACAACAACAACAACAACAACAACAACGAAGACGAGAATGACGATGACAATGATGATGATGACGATGACAACAACAATAACAAAGACAACAACAACAAGAACAAGAACAACAACAACGACGACGACAACGACAATGATGGCAACAACGACAACAATAACAACAACAAGAAAAACCACGAAGGCGATGACGACGATGACAACAACAACTAAAACAACAACAACAATGACAACATCAACAAGGACGATAACGACCAGGAAAATGACGACAACAATGACAATGACAAGAACAACGACAACAAAAAAAATGACAACAACAACAATAACGAAAACAACGACATCAACAACAACAAGAACAACAACAACTACAATGACGATATCAACGATGACAACAACAACAAAAACAATGAAGACGACGAGAACAAAAAGACAACAACTACGATGATGAAGATGATGACGACTATGATGACGACGACGATGACGACTACAACAACAACAACAACAACCACAAGGACGAAGACGACAACGATGACAACCACGACAATGACAAGAACAACGAGAAGAATGATAACAACAACAACAATGACAACAACGACATTAACGACAACAACAACAACAACAACAAGGAAGACGACGACGACAACGACGACACCACCACCACCACCACCAACAACAACAACAACAACAACGACAACAGCAACAACAACAACGTCACAACAACCACAACTAACAAGAACAACCACAACAACAACAACAACAACAACAACAACAACGAAGACGACGAGGACGACGACCGCAACAACAACAACAAGTACAATAATAAAAACAACAACAACAACGAAGGCGATGAAGAGAACGACAACAAGAACAAGAACAACAAGAACAACAACAACAACAACAACAACGACGACGACGACGACGACGATGACGAGAACAACAACAGCAACAATAACAACAATAACAACGACAACGACGACTATGAAAACGAGGATGACTACGCCGACAAGGACGATAACAACGACAATGACGAGAACAACGCCAACAACGACAAGAACAGAAACAACGCCAATAGCAAGAACAACGACAACAACGACAACAACAACAACAACAACACCACCAACAACAACAACAACAACAACAACAACAACAACGAACACTGCGATGACGACGACGACAACAACAACCACAAAAACAAAAACAAACAACAACAACAAAACAACAATAACAACAACAACAACAACAACAACAACAACAAGGACGACGACGAGAACGACAACGACGAGAACAACGACAATGACGAGAAATACGATAACACCGATAACAACAACAAGAATGATGTAGCGACCCGACTCAATGAGTCAAGCCTCTGGTGTTTCTGTACCATCCCAAGATCATGCTGGTACACACACAGTACATAATGTATATATTCAAGAGTGCAATCACACAGCTTTATTAATCGAAATCTCATAAAGAGTACTTTATTACAATAAAGGAGTACAATAAAGTGGCTGAAGGCCAACTCATGAGATTATCTAACGAAGACTAAGCGGAAGCATCAGGTAGACGAGTACATCCGACTCCAAGGGCATGTCGCTGAGCGTAGAACCGTAGCCTCACTCCTGGTCGGAAAAGTACTCTGCAACATGATACGTTGCAGTCGTGTAGGTCAGCATATCGAATATGCTGGCAAATCATCAACAGAGGGAGTAAAATATTAATCACTATCTCTACATGCATATTTGGCCGGTGGAGCTAAGTTTTTTTGCATAAAGCTAGTTTTATCCTACAACAAAAGGGTTTGAAAGAAAAATATTACTACATAGTTTGTTGTTAACGAGATGGTTCCGCCAACCAGTTCTCGTACCCGAATAGTTGTTAACACCCACATCATTATTAAGTTGTGTCGAGAGTTCAGGGGAAATTCAATGCCTTCGGCTCAAGTTGTCCATGACCGTGGACACGGCTAATCGATTAGGTTTGATTACTCTGCAGAGTTTTGCACACGTTCCCCACAAGATTTGATCGCCTCCGGGTTTGTCCTCGCACTTCAGGGTGTTTGAAGACCGGATGATCAAAACATGGTCTTTCAACGGGTCCCTCTGAATCCCTGTCGGTGCCCATCCATTCCTACCGTTCGTCTACATCTGCTAGCACCGCCTGTCCAGAGTCGCCGCGTTGTCCAACCAAGCCAAAGCCCATAATGACTTGTGGCTGTGCAGGTAAGCCTTGGGTCTTGAAGTCTCCGTCCGTCCCTTTGAGCCTGGGTGAAGCTTTCCGCAGGATGACATTGCCTCTCCAGCATCCCGGGCATCCACTGGGTTTTCCAGGGAGCCGATCAACCGTCCTTCACCCAGTGTTGCATTGTGTCCGAGGTCTTGAAAATCTTGTCTTAGTCCGGTCTTGGTTATTATATCAACCTCGCATCACTCGTGGAATACACTCAACCGATAACCCGTCTACTAGAGCATAGCATGTATAACTTTGTCGTCCCGGGGCCAAGTATCGGGGTGTTGGTGTTCCTACCACATGATACTACACCTATGACTAAAGTTTCCAAGTACCTAGGCAGCATGCAAATAGGGCAAAGAAGGTGATCTACTATGCATTGAAAACATAGGTAAAAATAACATGATCAAAGATGACTTGCCTTGATGATAGTTGTCCTGCTCGAGCCTCTCTAGGTAACACGCTTCGCACTCAGGATGATCTACCGATACAAACACAAAGCACACCATAAGCAATTCAATCATGCCACGAGTAAAAATAACATCACATGCAATGATTTGCAAAAGACTACGCAAAAGAATTTTATCGCGCGTCGGTACGACAGAAACTTGTTTCTGTTGAAAACACTAGTAAAAATACTTGGAAAATTCTGAAACTTCTACCACAGTAAGATTTTATCACTAGAAAACAGTAGCAAAAAGAATCAACTCAATATCATTTTCAAACTCCTGGGATAGGCAAAACAGTGTTTAAACTAAATCTGCTCTAACTTATATTTAAAAATTCCAAACACAGAAAAATTATATATTTTTACAAACTACAGGAAATTTGTGAGCTACTGGAAAAAGAATCAATGTCATTGGACGTAGGGATAAAAGGTTGTGATCAAAACAAGATTGAAAGTTTCTGTTTCCGAAATCTGGACAGAAATTACGAAACTGCTAGTGCTAATGAGAGGCACACGTGGCAAGCTTCTAATGGCTGAGATGGAGTGCATGAAATAGAGAGAGAGAGGTTGCTACCTGCTGCTGGAGGTGTTGCACCGGCAAGAAAGGAGATGGCCGGCGAGGACGGAGGGAGTAGCTCCGGGCGGTGGGGCGGCGGGCGGCGGCGGTGAGGTTCCTCCTCCCCGGGGAAGAGGCGGCGGTGGAGAGAGAGTTCGAGGAGGGCTCCTCCTCCGCGGCGAGGCCGAGGTGTAGCAGCTTTCGGGCTGCTGCCGCTGCTCGCGGCGGCGGCTAGGGCGGCGGTGGGGTGAGGCGCCGGCGGCGGCTAGTGGAGGCGGCGGTGGAGAGACGGCGGCTAGGGTTGGGGAGAGGTGACGGTGGGGGGGGTTTATATAGGCTTAGGGGAGGAGAGTAGAAAGGAAGGAGAGGGAGAACTTTGGGAAGGAGATCACGGGAGAGAAAAATAGGAAAGAGAGGGAGGAGAAAGAAGGAAGAGAGAAATAAGGAAAAGGGAGAGAAAATAGGAAGGAGGAGACGTGGGGAGGGAGAGGGATTGGGGACGTGGGGGAGGCTGCATGCAAGGCATGCGTGCATGCATGGGGTGGCTGCGTTGAGCCCTTGTGGCTCGGCCTGGCAGTTTTATTATTATTATTTTTTTAGAACAAACCAACAGCAGCAAAAAAGAAAAGAAAGAAAACCAAAACAGTAAAAATATATATATATATATATATATATATTCCTAGCTAACAAAAAGGTAGGAACTAATATACATATATGCACTAGAACTTAGGAGAAAACAACATAACATATACAACTAATATATATAATATATATAGGAACCCAAGTTCCACCTAATGCAACTTAAAAAAAAGTTTTATGCACTAGGATCACACAACGCGATCAAAAAAAAAACTCGACTAAAATAATTCGGAGTTTGGAAAAATTTGCAAAAACCAAAAATGATGACTTTAACTCACAGGGGAGAAGTCATATTATCTCCGCTCCGATAAATTGCCTGCAGTCACATGACGATAAAATTTTCACAAGAACACAATGATGCATAAAATATGGAATGCAAATGAATGATCTATTAACATCCGAATTTACGAAATTGGGATGTTACAAACCTACCCACCTTAAGATGAATCTCGCCCTCGAGATTCGGGTTGGCTAGAAAATAGGTGCGGGTGGTCTCGACGAAGGTCCTCTTCTCGTTCCCAGGTGGCTTCTTCCTCGGTGTGGTGGCTCCACAACACCTTGCAGAACTTGATGATCTTGCTGCGGGTAACTCTGTTGGCGGTCTCGAGAATCCGGACGGGTTTCTCCTCATACGTCGGATCGCTGTCAAGCTGTATGGCCTCTAGGGGCACTGTATCTCTCAACGGAACATCGGCCATTTCAGCGTGGCATTTCTTCAACTCGGAAACATGGAAGACATCATGAACTCCGGACAATCCTTCCGGCAGTTCCAGTTTGTATGCAACTTCGCCTCTGCGTTCAAGAATTTTGTAGGGGCCAATGAAACGTGGGGCTAATTTTCCTTTCACACCGAATCTCTTGATTCCTCGAAGCGGAGACACCCGAAGATATGCTCGATCTCCCACTTCGTACGTTACTTCCTTGCGTTTGCTTTCAGCATAACTCTTCTGCCTGGACTGAGCTATCTTGAGTCGGTCACGAATAAGCTTGACCTCTCTTCAGAATCTCGGATAAGGTCGGGACCAAAAATTTGTCGGTCTCCAACTCCATCCCACATCAACGGTGTTCTGCACCTCCTTCCGTATAGAGCTTCGAAAGGGGCCATCTTCAGACTGGTCTGGTAGCTGTTGTTGTATGAGAACTCGGCATACGGTAAATTGTCATCCCAACTAGACCCATAGTCTAGTGCGCAAGCTCTCAACATGTCCTCCAGAATCTGATTAACTCTCTCGGTCTGTCCATCTGTCTGCGGGTGAAATGCTGTGCTGAACTCCAATCTCGTTCCCAAGGTTTCATCCAGTTGGTGCCAAAATTTTGATGTGAACTGAGTCCCTCTATCAGACACAATGCTCTTTGGTACTCCGTGCAGACATACGATCCTTGTCATATAAATCTTGGCCAGCTTGGCACTAGTGTAGGTAGTCTTCACCGGAATGAAGTGAGCTACCTTGGTCAACCGATACACCACAACCCAAATAGAATCATAGCCAGAACGGGTCCGAGGTAATCCTGTGATGAAGTCCATACCAAGCTTTTCCCATTTCCATTCGGGTATCGGCAGAGGTTGGAGCAAACCTGCTGGCTTCTGATGCTCGGCTTTTACTCGCTGACAAACATCGCATATAGCTATGAACTCGGCAATGTCTTTCTTCAATCCTGTCCACCAGAAACTTTCTTTCAGATCCAGATACATCTTGGTGTTACCGGGGTGTATCGAGTACGGGGAATCATGAGCTTCCTGAAGTATCAACTTCCTGAGTTCGGGATCATTGGGCACATAGATGCGATCCTCAAACCATAAAGTTCCGTGTTCATCCTCACGAAAAGCTTTAACTTTCCCGTCTTCCATTTTCTGCTTAATCTCGGCTATCTCTTTGTCACCTTTCTGTGCTTCACGGATCTTTTCCGTCAAAGTAGACTGAATTTCCAAAGTGGCAACAAATCCTCTTGGAACTATCTCCAATTTGATCTCTCGGAGATCATCGACTAACTCCTGGGGTAATCCTCCCGCTGTGAGCGTGTTCACATAACTCTTGCGGCTCAACGCATCGGCTACAACATTTGCCTTTCCTGGGTGATAATGCAATCTCATGTCGTAGTTCTTGATCAACTCTAGCCATCGCCTATGTCTGAGGTTCAACTCCTTCTGCATGAACATATATTTCAGGCTCTTGTGATCAGTGTAAACATCACAACTATTTTCGATCAGGAAATGTCTCCAGGTCTTGAGAGCGTGCACTACGGCTGCTAGTTCCAAGTCATGTGTGGCATAATTCAACTCATGAGGTCTGAGCTGTCTGGATGCATAGGCTACAACTTTGCCTTCTTGCATGAGCACTCCTCCGAGTCCTTGACGAGAAGCGTCACAGTAAACCTGGAAATCCTTCTGAATGTTCGGCAATATCAGCACTGGGGCTGTAACAAGACGTTTCTTCAGCTCTTGAAAACTGGTTTCACATTCCTCAGTCCAAACATACTTGGATTCCATCTTCAATAACTCTGTCATGGGCTTGGCAATCTTTGAGAAATTCTCAATGAACCTCCAGTAATATCCGGCAAGTCCGAGGAAACTGCGGATCTCCTTGATTGAAGTGGGTGCTACCCATTCGGTGACTGCTGCGACCTTGGCAAGGTCCACTGCTATTCCTTCTCCTGAGATGACGTGTCCGAGAAATCCGACTTCCTTCAACCAAAACACACATTTGCTGAACTTTGCATATAACTTATGCTCTCGAAGCTTCTCCAGAACTAAACGCAGATGTTCCTTGTGTTCCTCTTCGTTCTTGGAGAATATCAGTATGTTATCGATGAACACCACGACAAACTTGTCCAAGTACTCCATAAATACCTTGTTCATCAGATTCATAAAATATGTCGGAGCATTAGTCAGTCCAAATGACATGACCGTGTACTCATACAAGCCGTACCGAGTGGTAAAGGCTGTCTTGGGTATATCCTGTTCACGAATCTTCAACTGATGATACCCGGATCGAAGATCGATCTTTGAGAATATGCGAGCTCCAACTAACTGATCAAACAGATCGTTGATCATCGGCAAGGGGTACTTGTTCTTGATGGTCACATCGTTCAATGCACGATAATCGACAACCATTCTCAGGGACTTGTCCTTCTTTTCAACCAGGAGCACTGGGGCTCCCCACGGTGAAGAACTTGGGCGAATATACCCTTTGTCCAATAACTCCTTAATTTGCTTCTTGATTTCTATCAAGTCATTTGCGGGCATCCGATAAGGTCTCTTGGATATCGGGGCTGTTCCGGGTAATAGCTCAATAAGAACTCAATCTCTCTATCGGGTGGCATGCCCGGCAATTCCTCTGGAAATACATCTGGGTACTCCTGTACAATCGGTACTTCCTCCTGGACTACTCCCGTGAGAGAGTTTACTCTCTTACTCCGAGTCGGGCGCTGAGACACGTACTTAATCCGCTTCTGCTCGGGGGTGGTGAGCAAAATAGACTTAAGGGCACAATCAATATTCCCTTCATACTTGGCCATCCAATCCATGCCTAGGATTACATCCAATCCCTGGGACTCTAATACGATGAGGTCGGTGGGGAAATTATGGTTCCCGATGTTGAGACTCAAAGCATGGCATCCTATCCCGGCTGTCATCATGCCTCCTGGGGAACTGACCTTAATAGGTTGGCCGAGGGTTCTAGTTGGCAAGCTATACTTTTCCACAACTACCCTTGATATGAATGAATGCGTTGCACCAGAATCAAAAAGTACCAATACTGGATGTGAATTTAGCAAAAACTTACCAACCACAGTATCGGGGTGATCATAGACCTCTTCCACATCAATGTGGTTCACCTGAGCTCGAGGAAAAGGATTGGGCTTCTTTGCTGCAGAGTTGCCGTTGCCGTTTCCATTTCCCTGCTTGTTCTGGGGACAATTAGTGGCATAGTGTCCCTTCTTCTGACACTTGAAGCAAGTGATGTGGGTGAGATCCTTCTGAGCTGGAGCTGAATTCTGCTCAGTGCCAGTACCGCCATTCTTGAAGTTGCTGTTGTTGCGGTGATTCCCATTTCCTCCATGGTTGTGGCCTCCATGGTTGTGCACAGGGTGGTTATGCTGAACATGTCCACCAAACTTACCGGATCCAGTCCCGGTATTCCCTGAGTAGGGGGTGTAGCGAGGCTTCTGCTGAGTGCCGGAGTTGAACTTTCCAACCCCATACTTTCGCTTGCGGTTCTCCATTTGCTGATGTTTCCCCTCCAAGATGAGGGCCTTATCAACCAGCTCCTGGTAGATGTTGAAGGTGGCTACCGTCAACTGAATGCTCAGCTCATCATTCAGTCCTTCCAAGAACTTTTCCTGCTTGGCCGCATCATCGGCCACATCTCCAGGTGCATAACGGGCGAGCATGCTGAAGTCGTCAACGTACTGGGCCACAGTGCGACTCCCCTGGCGTAAGTTGCGAAACTCATGCTTCTTCAGACTCATTGCACCAGCTGAGACATGCGCGGTGCGGAAAGCTTGCTTGAATTGTTCCCAAGTGACTCCAGCAATGGGATAAGTGGTGGTGTAGTTCTCCCACCAAGCAGCTGCAGGGCCTTCAAGTTGATGCGCGGCGAAATGCACCTTCTCAGCTTCAGAACAACCAGCGGTGATGAGTTCACGCTCCATCTTGCGAAGCCAATCATCTGCCACAATGGGCTCAATGCTGCTGGAGAAAGTTGGAGGGTTCAACCTCAGAAAACAGGTAAGGTTGTCAGCCTGGGGTGGGGGATGGTTGTTGTTGTTCTGGTTCTGGATGATTAGCTGCATCAGGGTGTTTTGTTGCTGGCTCAACTGGGTGAGTTCCGGCGGAAAGTTGGACTCAGGGGCGCGTCTCGGAGGCATCTGATGTTTGTAGAGGGGTGAGATTAGCATAGAACAATGGTCTAAGAGTAATTACACTACCCATATGAATGCAACACACAAGTATCACAGCACACATTTTATTCAAAATCACAAAGGTTCACACGGGGATACAAAATTCGATAATCCTAAACATCGGCCTAACACGTAAAACGATAAAGTAAAATTGGTGGTCTAGTCTAAGTGTCCTCCTCAAAATAGCATACTGTCGGGTCCTTCGGTGGAGCTTTCTTCATAGTCCTCGTCGTTGCTGATCACGGGGGCTACGTCTCCTTCGGGATGAAGGTTCTCGCCCATGTCGAGTTCCTCCTCGAGGTTTGCAACTCGAGTCTTCAGCTTCTTGATCCGCTCCAGAAAATCCTTCACTTCCAACTCATGCTCATAGTGGGCTTCCCGGGCTGCATCTTCAAGTTCAAGCTCGCGGAGTGACAGTTGCTTGATCTTCCTGGCGTCCTTGATCGCGTGATACTCCAGAGTTCCGCTGTGCTTCTCCAAGGTCTGGGCATAAGACAAGAGAGCGTCATTGGTCTTGTTTGAGATGATGTCTCCGTCTTCATTTCTCCGGGATACAACGAATAGGTCTGGAGACATAGGGCAGCCTTTGTATTCATCCTTGATACGTCCGAGTGCACAATGAATCGCCATGTCCCTTCCGAGAATCCAGTTGGGTGCGATGAAGTTGAAATCCATCGGCTTAGTGCGCGGCTCGAATGTCATTCCGGGAATATGCACCTCGATCCTGTAGCGTGAATCCTCCGGGTAATACGAAGTTGGCTTCCCTGTGATAGTCGGCACAGCGATCCTCAAATCCTTGGTGATCTGCACCAGCTCTTTTCCGAACGGCATAGTGGTGTCAGGCTGGCAAAACTCCGTGAACTTAACAGGGATGAAGGTGGCCATCTAAACATTGGAAAATCGGAGAGAAGTCAGAAATGATCAGAAGAGGAAATAGAAGATATAAGAGAAAATAGTTTTCTTCCTAAGTCTTTGTCATTCCTAGAGGTTACGTCCTAAGGTCAGCGTGTGCTCTGAATACCATTTCTGTAGCGACCCGACTCAACGAGTCAAGCCTCTGGTGTTTCTGTACCATCCCAAGATCATGCTGGTACACACACAGTACATAATGTATATATTCAAGAGTGCAATCACACAACTTTATTAATCGAAATCTCATAAAGAGTACTTTATTACAATAAAGGAGTACAATAAAGTGGCTGAAGGCCAACTCATGAGATTATCTAACGAAGACTAAGCGGAAGCATTAGGTAGACGAGTCCATCCGACTCCAAGGGCATGTCGCTGAGCGTAGAACCGTAGCCTCACTCCTGGTCGGAAAAGTACTCTGCAACATGATACGTTGCAGTCGTGTAGGTCAGCATATTGAATATGCTGGCAAATCATCAAGAGAGGGAGTAAAATATTAATCACTATCTCTACATGCATATTTGGACGGTGGAGCTAAGTTTTTTTGCATAAAGCTAGTTTTATCCTACAACAAAAGGGTTTGAAAGAAAAATATTACTACATAGTTTGTTGTTAACGAGATGGTTCCGTCAACCAGTTCTCGTACCCGAATAGTTGTTAACACCCACATCATTATTAAGTTGTGTCGAGAGTTCAGGGGAAATTCAATGCCTTCGGCTCAAGTTGTCCATGACCGTGGACACGGCTAATCGATTAGGTTTGATTACTCTGCAGAGTTTTGCACACGTTCCCCACAAGATTTGATCGCCTCCGGGTTTGTCCTCGCACTTCAGGGTGTTTGAAGACCGGATGATCAAAACATGGTCTTTCAACGGGTCCCTCTGAATCCCTGTCGGTGCCCATGCATTCCTACCGTTCGTCTACATCTGCTAGCACCGCCTGTCCAGAGTCGCCGCGTTGTCCAACCAAGCCAGAGCCCATAATGACTTGTGGCTGTGCAGGTAAGCCTTGAGTCTTGAAGTCTCCGTCAGTCCCTTTGAGCCTGGGTGAAGCTTTCCGCAGGATAACATGGCCTCTCCAGCATCCCGGGCATCCACTGGGTTTTCCAGGGAGCCGATCAACCGTCCTTCACCCAGTGTTGCATTGTGTCCGAGGTCTTGAAAATCTTGTCTTAGTCCGGTCTTGGTTATTATATCAACCTCGCATCACTCGTGGAATACACTCAACCAATAACCCATCTACTAGAGCATAGCATGTATAACTTTGTCGTCCCGGGGCCAAGTATCGGGGTGTTGGTGTTCCTACCACATGGTACTACACCTATGACTAAAGTTTCCAAGTACCTAGGCAGCATGCAAATAGGGCAAAGAAGGTGATCTACTATGCATTGAAAACATAGGTAAAAATAACATGATCAAAGATGACTTGCCTTGATGATAGTTGTCCTGCTCGAGCGTCTCTAAGTAACACGCTTCGCACTCCGGATGATCTACTGATACAAACACAAAGCACACCATAAGCAATTCAATCATGCCACGAGTAAAAATAACATCACATGCAATGATTTGCAAAAGACTACGCAAAAGAATTTTATCGCGCGTCGGTAGGACAGAAACTTGTTTCTGTTGAAAACACTAGTAAAAATAATTGGAAAATTCTGAAAATTCTACCACAGTAAGATTTTATCACTAGAAAACAGTAGCAAAAAGAATCAACTCCATATCATTTTTCAAACTCTTGGAATAGGCAAAACAGTGTTTAAACTAAATCTGCTCTAACTTATATTTAAAAATTCCAAACACAGACAAATTATATATTTTTACAAACTACAGGACATTTGTGAGCTACTGGAAAAAGAGTCAATGTCATTGGAAGTAGGGATAAAAAGTTGTGATCAAAACAAGATTGAAAGTTTCTGTTTTCGAAATCTGGACAGAAATTACGAAACTGCTAGTGCTAATGAGAGGCACACATGGCAAGCTTCTAATGGCTGAGATGGAGTGCATGAAATAGAGAGAGAGAGGTTGCTACCTGCTGCTGGAGGTGTTGCACCGGCAAGAAAGGAGATGGCCGGCGAGGACGGAGGGAGTAGCTCCGGGCGGTGGGGCGTCGGGCGGCGGCGGTGAGGTTCCTCCTCCGCGGGGAAGAGGCGGCGGTGGAGAGAGAGTTCAGGGAGGGCTCCTCCTCCGCGGCGAGGCCGAGGTGCAGCAGCTTTCGGGCTGCTGCCGCTGCTCGCGGCGGCGGCTAGGGCGGCGGTGGGGTGAGGCGCCGGCGGAGGCTTGTGGAGGCGGCGGTGGAGAGACGGCGGCTAGGGTTGGGGAGAGGTGACGGTGGGGGGGGGGGTTTATATAGGCTTAGCGGAGGAGAGTAGAAAGGAAGGAGAGGGAGAACTTTGGGAAGGAGATCACGGGAGAGAAAAATAGGAAAGAGAGGGAGGAGAAAGAAGGAAGATAGAAATAAGGAAAAGGGAGAGAAAATAGGAAGGAGGAGACGTGGGGAGGGAGAGGGATTGGGGACGTGGGGGAGGCTGCATGCAAGGCATGCGTGGATGCATGGGGTGGCTGGGCTGAGCCCTTGTGGCTCGGCCTGGCAGTTTTATTATTATTATTATTTTTAGAACAAACTAACAGCAGCAAAAAAGAAAAGAAAGAAAACCAAAACAGTAAAAATATATATATATATATTCCTAGCTAACAAAAAGGTAGGAACTAATATACATATATGCACTAGAACTTAGGAGAAAACAAAATAACATATACAACTAATATATATATATAATATATAGGAACCCTAGTTCCACCTAATGCAACTTAAAAAAAAAATTTATGCACTAGGATCACACAACGCGATCGAAAAAAAAACTCGACTAAAATAATTCGGAGTTTGGAAAAATTTGCAAAAACCAAAAATGATGACTTTAACTCACAGGGGAGAAGTCATATTATCTCCGCTCCGATAAATTGCGTGCAGTCACATGACGATAAAATTTTCACAAGAACACAATGATGCATAAAATATGGAATGCAAATGAATCATCTATTAACATCCGAATTTACGAAAATTGGGATGTTACAAATGACGACAACAGCGACAACAACGACAACAACGACAACAATGGAAACAACGACAACAACAACAACAACAACAACAAGAAAAACCACGAAGGCAACAACGACGACGACAATAACAACAAAAACAACAACAACAACGATAACAACGACAACGACAACAACAATAAGGACAATGACGACCAGGACAATGACGACAACAACGACAATGACAAGGACAACGACAACAACGACAACAAAAACAACAAAAACAATGACAACAACAACAATAACGAAAATAGCAACATCAACGACAACAAGAACAACAACGACAACAACGACAACGACAATAACGATATCAACGATAACTACAAAAACAAAAACAATGAAGACGCCGAGAACGACATCGACGACAACGACGATGATGAAGATGATGATGACGACTATGACGACGACGACGACGACTACTACAACAACAACAACCACAAGGACGATGACGAAAACGATGACAATAACGACAATGACGAGAACAACGAGAAGAATGATAAAAACAACAACAATGTCAACAGCGACATTAACGCCAACAACGACAAGAACAACAACAACAACAACAACAAGAAAAACGCCGACGACCACAAGGACACCACCACCACCACCACCACCACCTCGAACAACAACAACAGCACCAACAACAACAACAACGTCAACAACAACCGGAACTAACAACAACAACCACAGCAAGAAGAAGAAGAAGAAGAAGAACAACAACAACCACGAAGACGATGACGACAACGACAACAACAACAAAAAAACAACGAGGACGATGACGAGGACGACCACAACAACAACAACAACAAGTACAACAATAAAAACAACAACAACAACAAAGAAGGCGATGACGACGACGACGACGACGACAACAACAACAACAACAACAACAACAACAACAACAGAACAACAACAACAACAACAACAACAACAACAACAACAACGAGGATGACGACGACAACGGCGACGATGACGACGACGACAATAACAACAACAACAACAACAACAACAACAACAACAACAACAACAACAACAACGACGACGACTACGAAAACGACGATGACTATGACGACAACGACGATAACAACGACAATGACGAGAACAACACCAACAACGACAACAACAAAAACAACGCCAACAGCGACAACAACGACAACAACAACAACAACAACAACAACACCACCACCAACAACAACAACCACAACGAAGACGACGATGACGACGACGACAACGACAACAAAAACAAGAACAAGTACAACAAGAACAAGAACAACAACAACAACAACAACAACAACAACAACGACAACAACAACAACAACCACAACAAAGACGATGATGGTGACGACGATGACAACAACAAACAGCAAGAACAACAACAACAACAAAAACAACAAAAAAACAACAATAACTACATAAACAACAACAACAACAACAAGGACAAGGACGAGAACGACAACGACGATGACAACGACGACAACAACGCCAATGACGAGAACAACAACAACAACGATAACAACAACAACAACGACGACGACGACAACAACAACAACAGTGACAACAACAACAACGATGGCAACAACGACAACAACAACAACAACAACAAGAAAAACCACGAAGGCTACGACGAAGACAACAACAACAAAAAAAACAACAACAACGAGAACAACAACAACAAGGACGATGACGACCAGGACAATGACGACAACAACGACAATGACAAGAACAACGACAACAAAGACAACAAAAACAACAAAAACAATGACAACAACAAAGATAACGGAAACAACGACATCAACGACAACAAGAACAACTACCACAATAACGATATCAACAATAACTACAACAACAAAAACAATGAAGACGACGAGAACGACAACGACGACAACGGCGATGATGAAGATGATGATGACGACTATGACGACGACGACGAGAACAACAACAACAACAACAACCACAAGGACAACGACGGCAACGATGACAACAACGACAATGACGAGAAAAACGAGAAGAATGATAACAACAACAACAATGACAACAGCGATATTAACGACATCAGTGACGACGACAACAACAACAACAACAACAACAACAACAACAACAACAACAACAACAACAACAAGGAAGACGACGACGACGACAACGACACCAACACCAACACCACCACCAACAACAACAACAATAACAACAACAACAACAACAACAACAACAATGTCAACGTCAACCACAACTAACAACAACAACCACAACAAGAACAAGAACAACAACAACAACAATAACGAAGACGACGATGACAACATCGACAACAACGACAACAACGACAACAACAACAAAAAAACAACAAGACGACGACGATGACCACAACAACAACAACAACAAGTACAACAATAACAACGAAGGCGATGACGACGACAACAAGAACAACAACAGCAACAACAACAACAACAACAACAACAACAACAACAACAACAAAGAGGACGACGACGATGACGACGACAACAACAACAACAGAATCAATAACAGCAGCAGCAACAACAAAAATAACAACGACAACGACGACTACAAAAACGACGATGACTACGATGACGACGACGACAACGACAATAACAACGACAATGACGAGAACAACGACAAGAACAAAAACAACGCCAACAACGACAAGAACGACAGCAACGACAACAACAACAAGAACAACAACAACAAGATCAACAAGAACAAGAACAACAACATCAACAACAACCACAACAACAACAACAACAACAACAACAACAACAACAACAACAACTAAGACGAGAATGACGATGACAACGATGATGACAACGATGATGACAAGGGTGACAACAACAATAAGAAAGACAACAACAACAACAACAAGAACAAGAACAACAAGAACAACAACGACGACGACGACGACAACAACAACAACAACGACGACGACGATGACAACGATGACAAGGACAATAACGATGTCGATGACGATGACGACTACGAAGACGACGATAAAAACCACAACAACAACAACAACAACAACAACAACAACAACAACAACAACAAGAAACAACAACAACAACAACAACAACAACAACAACAACAACAACCACGACGACGACGACGAGGACAATGACGAAAACAACGACAATGACGAGAACAACGATAACAAAAACCACAATGATAACAACAACAACAACGACAAAAGCGACAACAGCAACAACAACAACAGCGACCACAACAACGCAAACAATGACAACTACGATATCAACAACAATAACATCAACAACAAGAACAACAAGAACAACAAGAAGAACAACAAGAACAACAACATGAATAGTGAAGACGACAACGACGACAACAACAATAAGAACAACAACAACAACAATACAAACAACAACAACAACAACAACAACAACAACGACAACAACAACAACAATAGCAACGACAACCACGGCGACGACGACAATAACGATGACAATGAAGACGATGACGATGATGATGACGATGATGACGACGACAACAACAACGACAATAACAACAAGGACAACCAAAACAACAACAAAAGCACCAGCTGCAACCAGAACAAGAACAACAACCACAACGACGACGACGACGATGGTGACGACAACGATGATGACGACAACAACAACAATGATAAAAACTACAATGATGAGAACAACGACGACAACAACAACAACGAACACATCAATAAACAATGACAACAACAACAACGAACACATCAATAAACAATGACAACAACGACGACAACGACAACAACCACGACGACGACGATGACGGCGACGACCACAACAACAAAAAACAACAACAACAACAACAACGACGACGATGACGACGACAACGATAACTATGACGGTGACGCCGACAACCAGGAAGACGATGATGCCAGCCACAACAACAACAACAACAACAACAACAACAACAATGACGACGACGACGACAACAACAGCAACATCATCAACAACAACAAAAACAACAACAACCACAATGAAGACGACGATGACGACGATGACAACAACAACAACAACAAAAAAACAACAAACAACAACAACAACAATAACAACAACAACAACAACAACAACAAGAAAACAACAATAACAATAGCGACAACAACAACAATAAGGACGACGACAATAACGATGATGACGACGACAACGACGACAAGACCGTTAATAACGAGAACAACGACAACAACGATAATAACAACAACCACGACGACAACAACGATAACAACGACAGCTACGACAACAACGGCAATGAGGATAACAACGACAACAACAAAAACAACGAAGGCGACGACGACGACGATGACAACAACAACAACAAAAACAACAACAACAACAACAACGACGACGACAACAAGAACAACCACAACAACAAGGATGATGACGACAACGACAATGACGATACGAACGACAATGACATGAATAACGAGAACAACGACAACAAAAACAATGACAACAACAACAACAACGAAAATAACGACGTCAGCAACAACAACAAAAACAACAGCAAGAATAACGATATCAACGACAACAATAACAACAAAAACAACGAAGACGGCGACGACGATGATGACGATGCTGATGATGACGGCGACGACGACATCCATTATGACGACGACGACTAAAACAACAAGAACCACAAGGACGACGACGACAGCGACGACAACAACGACAATGAGGAGAACAATGGGAAGAACGATAACAACAACAACGACATTAACGACAACAACGACAACAACAACAACAACAACAACAACAACAACAACAACAACAACAACTAAAACGACGACGACAACACGAACAACAAGAACAACAACAACGAAGACAACGACTTCTACGAAAACAACAACAACACTAGCAAAAACAACAATCAGAACATCGATAACAATGAAGACGGCAACGACGACGACAACAACAACAAGAACATGAACAATCATGATGATGACGATGACGATGACGATGACAACAACGACAATGATGAAGACAACAACAACAACAATAACAATAACAATAACAACAACAACAACAACAACAACAACAACAACAACAATAACGACAACAACAACAATAACAAAAACAACGACGACGATGACGACGACGACGATGACCACCACCACCACAACAACAACAAGAACAACAAGAAAAACAACAACAACAACGAAGACGACGACGATGACGACAACAACAAGAACAAGAACAACAATAACAACAACATTATCAACAACAACAACAACAACAATAACAAAAACAACGACGACATCATCATCAACAACAACAACAACAACAACAACAACTACGAAGACGACGACGATGACGATGACAATGAAGACGATGATGACTAAGATGACGATGACGACAACAACAACAACAACAACAACAACAACAACAACAATGACGACGACGACGATGACAACGACGATGACGACGACAACAATAACAAAATAAGCAACAGCAGCAGCAACAACAACAACAATGACGACGAAGACGACGAAAATGACAATGACTACGATGACGACGACAACGATGATAACAACCACAATGACGAGAAAACGACAACAACGACAACAACAAAAACAACTGGAACAACGACAGCAACGGCAATAACAACGCCAAAACAACAATAACAACAACAACAACAACAACTACTACTACTACTACAACAACAACTACTACTACAACAACAACAACAACGAAGACGAGAATGATGATGACAATGATGATGACGAGCACGACGACAACAACAACAAGAACACCAATAACAACAACAACAACAACAAGAACGACGACGACGACAACAAGGACAAGGACGACAACGATGTCGATGACGACGACGAGGACTATGAAGACGATGATGACAACCACAACAACAATAGCCACAACAACAACAACAACAACAACAACAACAACAACAACAACAACAACAACAACAAGAACAACAATAACAACAACAACAGCGACGATGACGACGAAGACGACGACGACAATGACAAAAACAAGAACAAGGACGAGAACGACCACAACCACGACAACAACAATAACAACGATAACAACGAGAACAACGTCAAAAGCGGCAGCAACGACAACCACAACAAAAACAACAACAATGACGACGACAACAGCAACAACAACGACAACAACGATATCAACGACAACAACAAGAACAACAAAAACGATAACAAGAACAACAAGTACAACAACAAGAACAACACGAACAACTCCATGATAAGCG
>NC_058524.1:330934742-330987242 GCF_904849725.1 Hordeum vulgare subsp. vulgare | reverse complement strand
CGGGAGATACTAATTCATGAAAAGGATTATCCTATGGATCGTTTGTTTCCTCTTGCTTGCAAAGCTGAACAGGAAATAAAACGACGTGTTGCCCACAAGGAGAAAGAGTGCAAGGTGCTTATTCCAAGAGTTGATATGGTTGTTCCTTCAACTACTGGGCCAACGATGACAACCACATCAATTGTTGTGAGGGCTATATCACCTTAACCATGTGACACGTTTCCATCGAGAGTGGCTACATCATCCGTGTTGATCATAAGAGGTATTGACAAAGGTACTTATCTTGCACCTCCACATGAGTATGACGATTTCCTTGTCAATTGCAATGTAACATGGAATGAGCTACCCATTACTTCGGTCACACAACCTATTTTGGAGGATTATCTTCATGATTTTACTTTGCCATTTGATCAACTAAATACAATATCAATAATGTTTAGTGAACCGCTTGAATTAACTATTGATGAAAAAGAACCATGTGAACCAGAGAATAAATCAAATTTGCATGAAGTATTTTTCAAAATAATTGTGCCAGTGTTTAATCATTTTGATATGACCTCTAATCTTGGTGATGATTCTGTGTCAAATGACTTGTTGCATGTTTGTTTATTTAAGCATGTTGTAGCATGTAAATTTGAAACAATGAAAGTGTATTCAGCAATGTTAGGATGGTTTAATGATGAACATTGTCAATCTTTTGATATGAATAAGGACTTCACTCATATGTGCAAGCCGAGTTGGATTATTTCATGCTTTCTACTTCTTGTGATAATATTTTGGTTTTATATTTCATAACATATGAAAGCTACGCATGTATACATGTGTCATATGTGCAAAAACAAAGGGAAGTAAAAAATGGATGACATATACATATACAACATGTACACGTTGTCTCTTTTGTTAGCCAAATTTCAGATTAAGCAGCGCCGAGGACGGCTTTATTTTCAAAAAGGGGAGTATGATGAGGACATGACTACCTTTGATATTATCACAATCATTGCATATGCGTATTTATTTGAGGTGATTTCTGAGAAAACTCATGCAATGATTTATTTATGTTACCCAGAACAAAAATACTTCACATGTTTTTTATTTTATGCCTAAATGCAGAATGGCCAAACACTTGTATGAATCACGTGTGATGACAAGGGAAGAGGAAATGGTTGGATATTATTCAAGAGGTCCTCTCATGTCAAAGGAAATAATTAGTTGTTGTTCAAGAAGTTCTCTCACGTCACTTTTAATCTAAGAGAAGATATAGTCCAAGTCTTTCACGTTCTGGACTCAGATTCGGACTGCACAGACATACCTGTACCAAAACGCCTTCAACTTTTTCATCCGGACTCCAAATTGCATGATTTATTTTGGGCTGCAAAGTAGATTTTATGTGCTTTCAGGCCCAATAGCAATCACCTTCAAATTCGTCCGGAGCATGGAGATATCCACCAAACAATATGACGTTGCACGAGAATCCGAGTCATACAACAAGTCAAAAGGTGTTGCACCACCTCCACTTGGGCCCGTAGGCCTTGTACGACCAAGGGTTAGTTTTAGGCTACCTTGGGATGTCCTCCCACCTCCTTGGCCGCCACCCCTTGCTCCTATATAAGTAGATCAACCTAGTAGCTTTTTGGTTGGGTTTTGTTTAGATTACAAGTTCGCCATAGCTGCAACTTCGTGTTCTTCGTTTGTGTTCTACGACCAGACAAAGGTGTTACAGAACCCCACCTTCATCAATAAAGCTTTCCTCTTATATTCGCAATATCTTGATTGCATCTTGGTTTCTTGCTTGTTCTTCGTTTGCGTGTAGGAAACAGACCTTCATGGTCAGGTTGATCGTGCTCCGGCGTGGTCAATAACCTCTCTGAGTTGGTTTAGCGATTGCTAAGGCGCGACGTCCTCACACGTTCTTAGTCGGATCATCAAAGTCTACTCCACGAAAATAATACCCACGATCTCATTGAAAGACAGGGACAACTTCGCCTCTATCAATTTTGTTGCAAGTATGTGTGTGCAGTCCGAATCTGAGTCCACAACGTGAAAGACTTGGACTCTATCTTCTCTTGGGCTAAAAGTGATGTGAGAGAACTTCTTGAACATAAACTAATTATTTCCTTCGACATGAGAGGACCTCTTGAATAGGATCCAACCATTTCCTCTTCCCTTGTCATCACACGTGATTCATACAAGTGTTCGGCCATTCTACATTTAGGCATACAATAAAAACACGTGAAGTATTTTTGTTCCGGATAACATTAATAAATTATTGCATGAGTTTTATCAGGAATCACCTCAAATAAATATGCATATACAATGACTATGATAATATCAAAGGTAGGGACACTCGCAAGACCAAAGCGTCCTCGCGACCTCCCATATACACCCACACCGTGACACTAACGTAATAACGAGCCGATGCTATATACGCCCATGGCCCCCCGAGGCCGCGGAAGGGGTCCATCCCATGCCTAGTGTCAGCCCTACGCTCCGCGCTGGGGAGAATACGAAGGGAATCAGCATGGTCCACCAATGACCATGCTCACAGCTGGTAAGGAAACCCATATAGTCTGCCAAAGACTATGCCAGCCTGAGAGCTGGACACGGCGTTGGCTTGCTTTTCTTGGATTTCGAACTATCCTCTGCTGATTCTAAACTAGCCTATTTCCAAAGTTGGTTTTTCCAAATCTCAATGACCGACGCTTGAAAAACAAAAGGGGGGGACTTTGTTTGGCGTTTCTTATTTCACTGGCTTTCAAACCTCCCATCCGGAGGACGTGTTTTGAGATAACTGCTCTGCACCGTCCCTAGGAGTCAAGGGGCATGAAAGCGAGGACTTGCCACCCTATGGGCAAATGTTTTTTAGTAGTCAACCCTTGCTCGAGGGTCTGGATCAAAACATGATACAACCACAAAGAGTCTCGGGAGGCCACATGGCCCCTTTGGGCGATGACCAAAGGAACGAAGTGCGGAATCGCTCGGGCGCGAGAAAGGGGGCTCCTCGGCATGCCTCAGGAGCCTTACCGGTAGTAGTGCAACTCGCCACTTTTGGCGACGCCCGGGAACCCCACCCTCAGCATGCCGGACGGCGTCACGAGTGGCGGGGCCCCACCCTGTGAAGCGTGTGCCTAACGGCGGTCGGGAGATGAGCGAGGCCGGGGCCTGACGATGCACAACGGCTTGCGTGTCAAGGCGGGCACCTCAGGAGCGCACCTCAGGAGCCTTACTGATCGCAAAGCCACTCGGCCTCCAAGGCATTGGGGCTTGGCCCCACGAGGAACAACCTTGGTAACGGGTTGCGCCTCACAGCTGCAGGGAAATGTGCAGGATCCAGACCTGCAGACATACATTGCTGAAAGGTTCTTCACCTCGTCCCACCTACGAAACATGAGCAGCACATGAGGGACTATGCAAGGGACCGACACAACCCATGAGCTAAGTGCCCCGCAGGCCCAGACCGGGATCCTCTCGCTTTACGACAAACTAACGGTGAATTAAAAACATGCGCAGTAAGAAGGGATGCTGGGCCTAAGAATTCGACTGTAACGAAGAACGAGGCCATCGACCAAGCACACAGCGACACGAGAGGCGCCTCGGGAGGGCAGGACGTCCTGCGGGTCCCGCGCCACCTGTCGTCCCGAGCCACGACTGGTTCAGCAACGGGCCCTAAGCTTCACAGCCCGGCCGCAACGACCACCGGCATGCAAGCCATCAACTCAGGACCAAAGGGAAAAAAGGATAACGAGAGAGCTAATCAAAGCAAAAGCTTAACGCCCGACAGGGCAGAGTTCTTGATCCACTATCACAGGAGCAGGTAAACGGAAGCTAGGGACACCTAAGGGGAGGGTTGCCGACGTCACCCATGGTGCGTGCTGTATCGGCGTCGGGACCCCTATCCTCGCTCGAGGCGGGCACCTGGACGTACCGCTCCACCACGACGTCCACGTGCGAGCGGACTTCGTCCTGGAGAAGACCGCGGGACCCAACAGGCGCCGGCTCGATGACGCGCAAAAGGTCGAGCTTCGGAGTGAGGCGACGCAGGTTGGAGAAGGCGAGCGTGAGTGTAAGACACGGAAGCTCGGACACGGTAGACGTGATGTCCTCCTCCATGCGGGAGATGCGAGGTTCCAGTGCTTCTATGACCTTCTAGAAGAAGACGAGGTACCCCCATTGCTCCTCACGTTAGGCAGCGCCGGGGTCTCCCCCGCAAATTGGCGCATCGCGGCAGCCTCGCGGCCTGCAATGTCTATGAATTGCAAGGCGCGTGGGGATGGCATCAATCGGGCGTACGACGCCTCATCCTGAGCAGCAACACTAGCTCCGCCTGGGCCTCCGCCTCGCCCTGGCAGGCAGCGTCGAGGGCAGCCTCGGAACTCTCAAGCCGGGCCCGCAACCCCTCCACGTCCTCTTGGAGCTCGGCAAGCTTTGGCTTCTTAAAGGTGGGCGCGCTGGAGAAGAAGGAAGATCAACCATAGGGTAGTAGATGAAGCAACAAGTAAAGGAGACGCAATGAGGGACTTACTCGTCGGCCATAGCCCAGCGGTGGCGGACGCGCGGAGGCCCCGAGGGCCCTCCGCCACTGCCTCTAGAGGTGGACGAAGGCGCATGATGTGCAGCACGCTTCACCCTGCCGGAACCATCTCCAGGAGACGCCATTAAGACAAAGAGCGAAGGGGAGATGAAGTTTTCTTGCGGCAAGCAGAGGAAGTAGGGAAGAATCTCTTGGTTGTTGTGCCCCCCCCTGACGGGGGCTAGGTGAGTTTATAGGAGAGCCCTAGCCACCAACCGTCACGGGGGCATGGGCGTCGCAGGGCCCACGAGGGTCGCCAGGTGGGCCGACGAAAGCGCTGCCACCCACGTCACCTCACCTGTCCACCGAGCGGTCACGTCCGCGAGGGCCGTCGGGTGTGGTCAGGCCAGACCAATGCCATTCAATGAGAAACGATGCCCTGCGTGACTCTTGGGGATTGTAGCATCGTGGCCTGGCACAACCCAAATGCCTCGAGGATCGAGAGTGCCACCGCGTGGCTGCGGGACACGTGGGTCGCCCTCAAGGCTTCACCGAGAAGCCGACCCATGCGCGGCTTGGTCCCGGGGGCTATTGTCGGCGTTCTGGAAATGGGGGTACCCAGACCTGCCTGACTGCGGCCCAAGGGTAGCCCACTTCATCGACACAATATCGACTAGCACGACACCACCTAGGAGAAGGCCCTCGCGAGAGGCCAAGCCTCACGATGAGGAGCGACATGAAGACCCGAAGGGGTCCTCCTCAGGACCCGTCCAGAGCGGCCGATATTCCAAGGCGAGGCCCAACCTTAGGAGTCAAGGCTGACATAGAGGGCGGACAGGTGAGTAGCAGGCGGCAGGCGGCGCAGTTTCCCCTTTGGTGCAAAGAGGGAAAAGGCGAACGCTGGTTCCAAACGCGTCTTCTTAAGGTTTCCCTTCTGGTGTAACAAGACCATGGCCGCCCGCTGGTAGGACTGACGGCATCACTACGCCCACCCGTGCAGCGTTGGCAGCTACTTTGCAGGCTAAGAGTACTTTTGAGAGGGGAAGCATGTTCTCTTGCCCCCCTTCGAAATTGGCCATTGTGGGATCCCTGTCCGCCTAAACGATGAGGGAAGAGGAGCCGGGCCTCCACTATAAATAGATAGGGTAGGATACTTCGTAGGGAGGTCGATGAGTTAATTCTCACCCTTGAACAACACACAAAGCCACCCAACCTCCGGAGGCTTGAAGGCACTTTACTAGTTCATCCACCAACCACCGCGAGAGGCAATCCACCAAAAGTAGGAGTAGGGTTTTACGCTTCACAGCGGCCCAAACCTGGTAAACTGTTGTGTTATGTGTTCCCCTCACCTTTGAGTGAGTCCTTTGTCGTTCCCATCGAGTAGCAAGCTAGGGAAGGCTCAGCGGGGAGAGATCTTGGTACACGCCCTTGTGTTCGAATCCTTAGGGTTTTGCGGAGCCCGAAATCCGACAGTGGGTCCGGTATAAACCTCATCTCTCCCGACATGATCCGGAGGTTGCAGATTACCGGCGAAGATCTCGAAGAAACAAGATCCAGCAGAAGGGGAAGATCACGTTGCAGGTAACTTTCGGCACCGACCACAACTACTGGACGAAGAAAGTTGTCTTCAACGTTGCTGACAACCCGTTCGGGGATAATGGGATCCTTGGGCGTCTTCCGCTGGCCAAATTCATGGTGGCCTCCCACTACGCGTACAACACCCTGAAAATTCTTGGGCCAGTTGGCGTTATCGTCATCAACACAGACAAGAAGGATGCACTCATATGCACCAACCGTCTCTACCGGGAGGCAGTGGTGGCACCTGCCACCAAGGCACCTTATACCAATGCTAGGACCCCCGGGGAGAAGAAGGGCGGCAAGAGGGCCTCCCGGCAAGTCAAGCAAAAATTGAGGAAGCAAGCCCTGGAATGGAAAATTTTCATTGCTGAGGAGATCAAGAAGTTAGAAGCAGCGCGTCTGGTTAGGGGAGTCATACATCCTACATGGTTGGCCAATCCGATTGTAGTGCGCAAGGCGAATGGGAAGTGACGGCTTTGTCTCGACTTTACCGATGTCAATAATGCTTGCCCAAAAGACCCTTTTCCCTTGCCGCGCATCGACCAGATTGTCGACTCCACTGTTGGCTGTGGCCTGTTGTCCTTCCTCGACGCCTACTCAGGGTACCACCAGATCTTTATGGCCGAGGAGGATGAAGAGAAGACCGCATTTATCACCCCCTGTGGCACGTACTACTTTGTGTGAATGCCCTTCGGGTTGAGGAATGACGGTTCCATGTTTGCAAGAGTGATCCAAATTGGATTTGAGCCCCAGCTCCACAGGAATCTAGAAGCCTACATTGATGACATAGTGGTCAAGACCAAGGATAAATCAACACTCATGCAAGATCTGGAAGAAACATTTGACAACCTATGCAAGATCAACCTCAAGCTCAACCCCGAAAAGTGCGTCTTTGGTGTCCCATCTGGCATACTTCGCGGGTTCTTAGTGTGCCACCACGCGATCGAAGCCAATCGAGGCACCGAAGCGCCTCAAGGATGTACGATGCTTAGCCGGACGTGTAGATGCCCTTAGCACGTTCATCTCTGAGTGTGCTAAACGTGCCCTGCCATTCTTCAAAGTCTTGAAGAAAGCAGGGCCAATGGAATGGACCCCCGAGGCGGAAGCGGTGCTACAAGACGTGAAGAAATACCTTTCTGCGCCGGTCCTGGTATCGCCTAGACCAGAAGAGCCACTGCTCTTGTATCTAGCGGAACCAACCAAGTGGTCAGTGCTGCCCTGGTAGCGCTGAGGTAAGCCGACGAAGATACACCGGCAAAGGCGACGCCATCAAGCGAGGAAGCGCGCACCGGCAAAAAAGGGCTCCCGACACAGTCTCGGAGCGATCAAGAGAAACCCGTGCCAACAAGCGGGCTAGTGCAGAGGAAGATGTTGGTGCAGCGCCTAGTCTATTTCCTGAGATCCATATTGTAGGGGGCTAGAACGTGATACTCTCGAGTGTAGAAATTGCTTTACGGCCTCCTCATGGCCTCGAGAAAGCTACACCACTACTTCCATGCACACGAGATCACCGTCGTCACCCACTTTCCACTTCAAAGGGTTTTGCGAAACCACGATGCAACTGGCAAGATCGTGGAGTGGGCGTTGTAGTTATCCAGCTTCGGCCTCAAGTTCGAAAGCACATCGACCATACACAGCAGGTCCTTGGCGGAATTCATTGTCGAATGGATTCCGACAACAGACGAAGAAATACCACAATCAACCCTCCGGGCAAGGAATCTAACCAGGAATTGATCATGTATTTTGATGGAGCGTTCTCACTACAAGGTGCTGGGGCTGGTGTGCTGATATTCTTTCCTCGGGAGAAGTCAACCAACAACACCGCTGAATACGAAGGGCTACTTGCCGGTCTCAAGATCGCAGCAGATCTGGGGATCAGGAAGCTCATCATCAGAGGTGACTCACAGCTAGTCGTTCGGCAAGTCAACAAGGACTATCAAAGCCCACTGATGGAAGCTTACGTAGAGGAAGTGAAGAAGTTTGAAGAGCGCTTCGACGGTCTAGAAACGGAGCACATCCCCCATGCCGAAAACACCATCGCCAACGACCTGTCGAAGCATGCAACCCTTAAGTTACCTGTGGAACCAGGAACTTTTGTGCTACGACTGACTCAGCCCTTTGTAACACCATCCACCAAGCCAGACTAGAGATGGAGGCTGAACTCCGGCCAGTATTTTCCAGCAGACCTACGAAGGAGTCCCGACAAGGATCCTGTCGGAGAAGAAGTTGTCAGAAGAGATGCCAAGCCTGCCGGGGGGGATACCACTCCGGCAAAGGATATGCCTTTAGTCCTTGCCATTGAGCCTCAAGCTACAGCACGGGCGCAACACATCGTCCGATATGTCCAAACTGGGGACCTGCCCGAAGTGCAGGAAGAAGCCGAAAGAGTAGCCCACCAGTCTTGAATGTAGGAATCCGTGGATGATGGCCTTTACAGGAGACGATTGAACGGTGTGAAACTTAAATGCATCCCCGAGGAGAAAGGACTAGAGCTGTTGACCGAGATACATGGGGGGATATGTGGCCCCACATAGGGTCAAGAGACGTTGTTGACAAAGAATTCCGACAGGGTTTCTTTTGGCCCACAACCCTCCAGGATGCAACTGCACTAGTAACCAAGTGTGAAGCGTGCCAGTTCCATTCAAGAAAGCTTCATCAGCCAACTCAAGCTCTCGAGACGATCCCTCTCTCCTGACCATTCTCAGTCTGGGGGCTTGATATCTTCGTCCCTATCCCCCGTGTTGTCGTGGGCTTTGAGTACTTGTACGTTGCAATTGACAAGTTCACAAAGTGGCCAGAGGTGGAACCAGTGAGAAAGGTGACAACACAATCAGCCTCAAGTTCTTCAGTGGGATAGTCTGCCGTTTTGGTGTCCCGAACAGGGTCATCACGGACAATGGCACCCAGTTCACGAGCCGCACCTTCATGAAGTACGCCCAAGACCTCGACAGCAAAATATGCTTCGGTTCTATTGCCCATCCAAGGAGCAACGGTCAAGCTGAAAGAGCAAATGCTGAAATACTGCGGGGGCTCAAGACAAGAACTTTTGACAAACTGCACACACATGGAAAGCACTCGATTGATAAACTGTCGGCGGTTCTTTGGTCGATCATAACGACGCCAAATAGAGTCACTACCCAGACACCCTTCTCCATGGTCTATGGGGCGGAGGCAGTTCTTCCCACGGAACTCACTTATAGATCACCTCGGGTGCTCGCTTATGATGAGCTGGAGCAACATCAATTGCTTCAAGACGATGCAGTTATCCTAGAGGAGAACTGGATTCACGCAGCTGTGTGAGCCACTCGCTATCAGCAAGCCTTGCGTCGCTATCATAGCTGCATGGTACGAGCCAGAAGTCTTGAGGAAGGCGACTTTGTTCTTCGCACGTTCAGTTGGCCAAGAATTCAAACAAGTTCATGCCAAAGTGGGAAGGCCCATATTGGGTAGTACAAGTCACCAGGCCCGGCGCTGTCTGCCTGGGGACCGAAGATGGCACACCGGTGAGCAATCCGTGGAACATTGAACATCTTCGAAAGTTCTACCCGTAGGGAGAGGTTGCCAGGTCTACCGGCGATGACATTTTGTACAAGTCTTTTGGAAGTTGCATGTAATCCTCTGTCCAAAGACAAACAAAGACCCTGTGTGCAGTTAAATGAAACATAGCGTTCCGCATCATCATTTAGATTTCCATGTTAGATCATATTCATGCGCAATCTAAGATTTTGTGAAACGCCTGAACTAATAGACCATCGAGGCCCCAACATCTATTTTCTCTTCTTTCTTTTTCTCAAAATACATATACAACCCCGTGCACATGTTTTCCGGGGGGGAGATAGTGGGGATGCCCACGACAACGGCATGGACAAGGATGATCTTCTCAAGACAGAAAGGAGTACCGCAACCTAGAGATAAGTTGCAAAGACATTGAGTAAGTGATCAAGTAAATACATCATTCCCCTTCACGTGTATCCGGTTCTTTTGTATGGAAAACCTGTGCGCAGGGAAACTCAATCGCAAGCCTCCCAAGCGTTGTCTCGAAAGACGCTCGATAACTTAAGCGGCCCATCCCCTATGCCCCTTCCGTTTAGGAAAGAGCGTGCTCGACAATCTATGGAAAGGCCCAGAGGAAGGCAATGCGTCTCGTCGGCAGTGATGACTCCGGCAAGAGCCACTCCTCGATGCACTCGCGGCAAGGCGAGTTGAGCCAACAAATCCCTAGCGAAACACAAGGACAAGCCGTACAAAAAGAGCGGCCAAAAGAGGGGGTGATACTTATCAAGAATGTCAAACATATTACAATACCCACTGTTATAATCAAGATACAACAACTCTTAGCTGGAAGTAGCAGCAACAGGAAAGCACGGGGAATTAATCCAGGCGCGGGCCGTGCACCCTCTTGATCAGGTCCACCTTATCAACGATGGGCATGACTAGCTTCTCGAGCTCCTTGAGGTCCGCCTCCTTCGGCAAACGCCCTAGGGTGAGATCGATGCCAGGATTCCTGTACACCAATTTGGTTAGGACCTTGAGGAGGGAACCCCGGCACAACCTCCAGGCGCTTGAAGCTGCTTCAGGGCGTTGACCACGCTCTCGAAGAACAGAGTGAGCTTGGCGCTTGGAGACACCTCTGGGCCCGAAGAGTAGCCGAAGCTCTGAAGATCCATAAAAGACAGATGCGCGGCGATACCCTCTGGAGCATTGACAAGGGGCTCGGTCCAAAACTCCATGCCATGTGTATAATCCTCGTGGGCGGTGGAGGCGGTCTCGAGATGCTTTGTCACATCGAAAAGCATCTGGGTCAAGACCCCTTCGCCGGCCTTGCTCTCTTCGAAGGCCTACTCCATGGGAGCAAGTTTATCCTGAAGGGCGGCGAGGGAGGCTCTGGCGGAGCAAAGTTGAGCATTCTTGTCAGAAACGGAAACTTGGATCTACATCAAGTTGGAGAAAGTTTTCTCTCTCTCAGCTGTTAGGGTTGAGATCTCCTTGCCGAGGCCTTCAAGCTTCTCTACCAGCTTCTTCACCTTGCCAGCGAATAGGTCCCTGGCAGCCTCGGCAGCAGGAACCTTGTTGGCGACCTCCTGCAGCTTGCCGGCATGTACTAAAGCCTGGGCGGCAAGAGCACCCTTGTGCTGTCCATCAGCTCTTTGGTTTGTTGTGCCACGATCCCCTCGACTTCCTTGTCCTTGGCGCGGAGCTTTTCGCTGAGCGCCTCCTCACGATTGGCGAGTTCCTCTTCGTCGGAGTTGACGCTGATCCGAAGCGCGTTGAGGCGGACGACCTCGTTGGAGATACGGCGTCGGGCCTCTTCTTCCTCCTTCCGGACGTCATACGACTTCAAAAGGAGCATTCCGCTCGACCCTCAACTTTTCGCACTCATCCTTCACCTCCTGGTGAGCCTCGGCGAAATAAATATGCGTCTCCTCGAAGCTCTTATCGAAGGCCTCCTTCGCTACCTCGACGATCGCCGCCCGGGAGTCTAGATTCTCCCTCCGGGCCCGGTAGAGAGCCTGGAGTTGGCTGACATTGTTCCTCACACATTGGAAGAGCTGCTCTTCGCTGAGTTTCCAGCCGCTGGTCTCTGATCCGCTCGTGATCTCGAGCCCAGCGTCGGCGGAGATTTCGGCATCGAAACTCTCCGGCCCCCTCCATGATTGTCCTTGTGCGATCCACTCCCGGCGGGTTGATGAATAGACCCTCGCTGGCGTGAAGGTACTCGCTGGCTGGCGGAGGCTCAGATGTGGAAGGATGGTCACCGTCGACGTCCTCGCCGGCAAGAGGGGGCTCCCATCTAGTACGACCTCCTCAACCCCGAAAGCAGAGCAGTCGCCAGCATGTGCCTTAGGTCCCTCGATGGACTCCTATGTCTATTCCTGAGTGGCTCGTTCTCCCGCCTCCTCGGCAGCCTCACTCATGGCGACCTGGTCGGCCTCAGCAGCTGCGTCCCGGGTGGTCTACTCGATGACGAAGTCGACATTCCTCTCCTCCAGAGGAGAGGGTCTGGGGTACAGGATAAGGAAGAAGATGATCAGAACAAGATGAATATTCAAGAAAACAAAATAAAAGCTCACAGATGTTCCTTGCCGGGACACTCACCCTGTCAAGCTGATGAGGGGTAGTTGTCCCCCTCCGGCAACATCGGTTGCCAGGGGCTCGTCTTCGGGCATCGCGGGGCTCGGCGACTCGCGCTGGGGGCTTTGCCGGGGGTTGGGCACTAGAGTGGCCGAAGCCACCGGCGACATCTCCGGGGCACTTGCCCAGGGCCCGTCGCTTGCAGACACCTTGGCCCTTTTCGCCATCCTCTGGACCAGTGTTTTCGTGTCCCTAAGGAGAAGAGCCGGCACCAGATGAGCAAGAATATGAAGCAAGGGGTTTGAAGGAGGTAAAGGGTCAGGAACATACTCTTCCTCCTCCCCCTAGCTGATGGCCGAAAGATCGAAGTCACATCCGCCGAAGGGGACGCGACCCTGGGAAGTTTGACGGGCGTGGCAGCCGGAGCTTGCCAGACGGAGAGATTGGAGCCGACGTGTCCGAGGAGTCGCTTAGACTTCCGGTGGACTAGAGGCTCTTCCTCTTCCTCCTCCTCCTCCTCCTCTTCGTCGGGCGCCCGTTCCTCCGAAGGGCACTCGGCAGCTGAGCTATTGGGCTCCCCGGCAAGCTCTCCCTCTAGCAGCATCCCTTCCTTGGACGCCCCCTCGTCGCAAAAGCCAACGCTTCCGGCCGCTTCCGCAAAGGCTCGTTCTCGGCCCGGCTGGAGATGTACGCCACCTCTTCGGGGGTGGTGTCGCGGACAAGGCCGGTTTCTTCCCTGATGGGCTTATCCGACAAGCGTTCGAAGAAAGATAAAGCATCCTCCTCCTTAGGCTCGATCCAGGTTGCGACCACGCCATGACCATTGCACTCCGGCATCATTGTCGTGAGTGCGCTTAAGGCCAAGTCTCGCACAAGTGTATCACGCCCGGCGGCAGACGGGCCGTCAAATCGGATTTGAACAACTTCTCACAAACAAATGCATGTTGCATCATCGTCAGGTTGTTGTTCAAACCGGCCTGCAGCCGCATGATATCTGCGACATTCACGAAGGCCGAGGCAAGCCTTCCTCCCTTGTTATGGAGGGGGTTGATGCGCATGCGGACGAAGTCAGCGCCCACCATCTCCATGGTCAACCATGCGACCCTGAGACGCTATATCCTGCTGACGGCGATGGTCAGCTTCTCATCATCTGGGGCGAGATCACTCCAATGCTTGGCGCGTGAGTCGATCTTGGCGGTCCTGGGGTCACAGAAGGGCAGATATCCCTCCTCAGGGATACAACACCATTTCCCCCGCCATTCTTCCCACTTCTCACGAAGGGCCCCGCCCAGGTTATATCTCCTTACATCCTGGCCTTGGGATCCAGGTAATGGAGTCCGAAAGGGCGTCCCCTCCCATGGATGCGAGGAGTGAAGTAATGGCGGAAGAGGGCCGTGTTGGGGGTGATCCCCACGGAGTTCTCACAGAGATGCACGAATATGGACATGCATGACACGGAATTTGACCTGAAGTCTAGAAGATGGAAGCCGTAGGTGTGCATGATGTCAACGAAGAATTCACAGGAAGGCGGGCAAAGCCCGTAATAGAAATAGTCGACGAAGAAAGGATACTTGTTTGGGCCACAGCCGTCCTTTCCTGTGGTCAGGCGGGTGGCCGGATGCGCCGTCGTCTGAGCCGGCCACATGAACTGGTAGCGCTGCTTCAGAGTGAGCACATCGGGCCCCGAGGAGAAGCAGGCAAACTCCCTCCGCATCTTCTCCATATTCTTCTCCGCGACAGCACACTTCCCCTTCTTGCCTTTGGCTCCCTTCGGCGCCATAGCGGCGGCCGAAGCTGTGGCTTCCCGGAGCACAACTTTGAAGGTAAGGGGGGGAGCTCTAGCTGAAGGAAGGAGATGTCGGCGGCTTTGAGATTTAAAGAAACCGGGGACAATGGGCTTGTGCGCCTGTGTTTCCCCCTCTTATGGGGGGCGGGCGCGGGCCGACCCTTGCATACAAAATCAATGGCTCTACACGCGCGTGGCCATCTCGGCCACTATGCGCATGCCTCCCCACTTCGCGCATTCAATGTGCAACATGGGCAAAGAAAACTAGCAACGACTCCAACCTACAAGATACCCTGCCACGGAGGCCCGTGCATTACTTTGGGCCTGGCCCAACAACGCCTCGCATGCATGTGTGGCCCAGGCCCGGGGGATCCCGTCAGTGCACGGAAGACTGTGGTCTCCTTTGCCCCAAACTTGTGCACGGGCGTCGGCCACTCCTTTGACGGCAAGGTACGACGAAGGCTGGTGGGAAGATTAATCCCCAAGCTCACCAGGGCCACACCCCTCCAAGGGTATGAGGAACAAGTCTAAGCTATAAGGCCCCGACAAGGCTTTCTTGCCGGGAAGACATCCAAGGCCCCGGCAAGCCTTTCTTGCCGGGAAGACATCCAAGGCCCCGGCAAGTCCTCCTTGCCGGGAAGATAGACAAGGCTCCGACAAGCTTTCCCTGTCGGGAAGGCAAACTAGGCCTGATGAGGACATGAACACCATTGTTACACCCACAGCCCCAGCTGCTATACATACTGGACCAGTTACTAGAGCTCGTGCACGCCAATTGAATTACCAAGTACTTTTGTTTCTTGGGAATACTTCTAATGTTCATGCACATATGATGTTGCCTAAGTTAGATACTTTTGTGGTGCTCTTCAATGAAGCACCTAACATGGACAAGAAGGATATCCGTTGGAGAGGGCTCAAGCATGGAGAAGAAGTTCCACGCGCGGGAGAGAACAATGGAGCTTCCATTCGTGTTTTTCGCACTCTAAAGCCACCATAAGGAGAGCATGAAGGCTTTGGATGAAATATTCAAGACGCCACTTTATAAATTTCGCCCATAGGCTATTATAGGTGTTGTTCCACCTTATTTTTGGGACAGGCCCTTGTAATTTCGAAATACCGTAATATAGGCTATTTTTAGAGTCTGTATCTGTGGGGAAACCGAGTTTAGGGCTGTTTTCGGACCCCGCCTCCAAGGGTCACGAAATTGCCTCTCTATTCCCACATATATACATCCCTTAGGGCACCATTTAGTCTTGGGATTTGTTTAGTTAAAAGTTAGCCATTGCAACTTTGTGTACTTCGTTTGTGTCCAACGACCAAACTAAGACCTCTTTCGGATCCCCGCTGTTATCAATACTTCACCTATATTTGCAATATTCAAATTTCAGTATCATATTCTTGCTTGTTCTTTGATTGCTTGCAGGAATAGACCTTCGTGGTCAGGTTGATCGTGCTCTGATGTGATCAATAACCTCTTGAAGATTGGTTTAGCGATTGCTAAGGCACAACGTCGTGCATGTTCGTAGTCGGATCGTCAAAGTCGCCTCCACCAAATCGATAGCCACCATCTCATCGAAAGATCGGGACATCCTCGCCTTTATCAAATGGTACCAGATTTCCAGGTTGCTCGATAAGATTTTATCAGTTTTTCGTAGTTAGATCGCATCTGTTCTTCATACCTATAGTCCACGAAAAAGCCAAAAAGAACTAGGGTTAGATCATCATATCCGAACCAATCTGAGCCTTTGCATAGTCTTTTCAGTAGTTTGCTTTGTTGAAATTGCGGTTACATATTCATGTCGAGTTGTTCGTCTTAGTGCCTAGTTCTTTAGAGTTTCGAGTTCTGTTTATAGGTTATCACGCCACCACCGCACCATCTTTCATCGCTGCCATATACCACCTCCACGCTACCATCATCGCTGATGCCATATACCACCACCACGCCACCATTATCCTTGCTGGCATATACCACCACCATATATCCACCATAATCCTTTCCGCTTTAGGTTAATTTCGAGATCCTTTTGCTTTCGGTTTTGCGTTTCCTTACCTGAGTACGTATCGGGAAAATATCGAGGGGTGAAATTTCCTTACCTGAGTCTGCACGCATTCGAGAGCACTTTTTCCGTATCGTTTTGTTAGGCTTTTTAGAGAGTTTTGAGGCACTCGCAATCATAGTGATTTTTGTCGCAATTTTTGGTCATCGCAGCCCCGAATTGCTCTAGAAATAAAAAAATTTGTCAAAAACAATTTCGTGCCTGTCCTGTTTTTGGTGCTTGAGAAGAGTTTTGAGACACTCGTCATTATAGTGATTTTCTAAAAAAAGAGCGCAAAAAAAAGAGCGCAAAAAAATCAGAGTGCCTCTTCCCTTGATTAGTACGTGTCGTTGGGACTTTGTTCGTGTTCTAGGCTCGCGTCTCTAGTTGGCTCTAGCCTAGGATTAGCACGATACCGTCGTTGAGCGTCTTTTCCATTTTGTATCTCTGAACTGATTATTGCTGATCCTTCTTGCTACCATATTATAAGCCTTCCCAGCTCCACATACATCTACATCGTGTGTTTGATGCCACCTAGCAATTGCACTATCCAAGCTTTGAGAGTTTTGACTACACCGGTTGTCGATCGCCACCTGCTGCTAGGTAAGAGTTGGTAAGAAATTGAGATTTGTGACACACCACCACCACCGCGACCGCGACCACTTCCTAGTAATCTGTAGGTTCATATTCTAACGTGTTCCTATTGCTGCTAACCATGCCAGGATCACACAACGAGGAGATGAAACTTTGGAGAGGCCATGGACAAGCTCGAAGGTATGGAGAAGAAACTCGACACCAAGATGAATTCCAAGTTAAATGAGGTGCTTGCCCGTTTACCACCACCAGCTGGAGCTTCTGTCCCTATTCAACACAACCACAACGGCTACGAGCACGACATCTGCGTGTCGGCCAAGTGCAGAATTTTGGTGTTGTTGCTACTACTACTGCTTCTCCTCCTACTGCTACTACTGAGGTTTCTATGGCTGAGAAGAATAAGGATCATGCTGATAATTACGGTGGTGATTACGATGATGAGGGAGAGGTTGCTCCAGTTCAGCCCCAGGAACAACAACCACCGCGACAAGTCGTAGGTCGTCCACATGGATACAATCGCAACGGTAGGGATGCACCACACCCTCAGGTACGGGATCATGACTATATCCCTAAACTTAAATTGAATATTCCTACGTTTGATGGTCGATATGTTCCTGATATATATCTTACTTGGGAATTAGAAACAGAGCAATGTTTTACATGCTTGCAATTTCGTGAAGATAGACGTGTTGCTGCTGCTGTTCGTTCTTTAACTAGTTTTGCTTGTGTTTGGTGGTCTGAATATTGTAGAATACGTCATGCTAATATTCCAACTACTTGGACTGCTTTGAAAACTGCTATGCGTACTCGCTGGGTTCCACCATATTATAGACATTATCAGGAATTACAAACTCGCATGACTAGATGTGGTATCGTTGAGGACAATGAAGTTATGCTTGCACGTTTTATGGTTGGATTAAATAGAGTTATTCAGACTATTCTAGAATATAAGTATTATAACACTATCACTCGTTTATTCCATCTTGCTTGCAAAGCTAAACGTGAACTGCAGGATCGATAGGCATTGGCGAGAACTAACTTTTCTGCAGGTCGCACTTCCGCATGGACGCTACGAACCACGTCTACTTCCACACGTCCTCCTGCATCCGCACCGCCTGGTTCAGCCGCCAATTCCACCAGAGATACCAGGAAACAGGCACCTGCACCACCCTTCGCCAAGAGCACACCTTCCGGGCCCGCACAGAGCTCTTCTTCATCAATGGCATCTATAGGGCAAACACATGAGGTTATCTGTCGTCGTTGCAAGGGTGGAGGTTATTATGCGAGAGAGTACACATCCAAGCGCGTGATGATTATTAGTGAGGATGGTGGATATGACTCTGCTAGTGATTATGAAGAGGAGACGCTAGCTCTTATTGCAAGTGAAGAACGGGGTGTTGATGATACTGAACAAGAGACACAATACATGGCTGCTGACTATGCTGACAGGTATGAAAGCTTAGTTTCTCAACGTGTTTTAAGTGTGCAGGTAACACAGCGTGAGCAAAATCAGAGGCAAAACTTGTTCCATAGTAAGGGAGTGGTAAAGGAACGTTCTGTTCACGTAATTATCAATGGTGGAGAAGCTGTTTCTCACCACCGGACCACATCCGCATCCTTATTATATCCACTGGTTCAATAACAGTGTCAAGGTTAAGGTAACACGTACCGTTCGTGTGCATTTTAGCATTGCTACATATTCTGATTTTATTGATTGTGGTGTGGTACCCATGCAAGCATCCTCCATTTTACTTGGTAGACCATGGCAATTTGATAAAAATTCTGTACACCATGGTAGAACAAATCATTATACTCTTGTTCATAAGGATCACAATATTACTTTGCTTCCTATGTCTCATGAACATATTACGAAAGATGACAATACTAGAGCTAGTAAAGACAAACAAGACCTACATAAAGAGTGAAAATCAGATTGTAGCAAAGGAATTTGAGCAACACAATAAGCCTACTAAATCATCATCTAGTGTTGCCTCTGAAATAAAACTGAAGAGTTGTTGTTTACTTCCACTAAATCTGATATTACTGATTTGGATATTACTACATATGTTTGCTATGCTTTCGTATGCAAAGCGGTATTATTTTCATTCGAGGACATGCCACCCTCTTTGCCTCCTGCTGTCATTAACATTTTGCAGGTGTTTACTGACGTCTTTCCACAAGACGTGCCACAAGGAATACCACCTATTAGAGGGATTGAGCATCAGATTGACTTAATTCCGAGTGCATCGCTACCCAACCGTGCACCATACTGTACGAATCCAAAGGAGACGAAGGAGATTATGCGTCAAGTACAAGAGCTGCTTGACAAAGGTCATATACGTGAATCTCTTAGTCCTTGTGTTGTTCGTATTATTCTAGTGCCGAAAAAGGATGGTACATCGTGTATGTGTGTTGATTGTAGAGGCATTAATAATATTACTCTTCGTTATCGTCATCCTATTCCTAGGGTAGATGATATGCTTGATGAATTAAGTGGCTCTATAATTTTCTCCAAAGTAGATTTGCATAGTGGATACCATCAAATTCACATGAAATTGGGAGATAAATGGAAAACAACATTTAAAACTATGTTTGGATTATATGACTGGTTAGTTGGATGATTACAAGTTCACCATTGATGCAACTTCGCGTTCTGCATTTGTGTTCCACGACCAGACAAAGGTGTCACAGAACCCCATCTTCATAAATAAAGGTTTCCTCTTATATTTGCAGTATCTTGATTGCAATCTTAGTTTCTTGCTTGTTTTTCGTTTGCGTGCAGGAAACAGACCTTTGTGGTCAGGTTCATTCTGCTCCGGGGTGGTCAGGTTGATTGTGTTTACCCAGGTGTTCCCTCCCGCCACGGTGCCACCGACGACCACAACGCCAGCACATCCCTCATGCACCAAGACAACATCCAGCTATCAAAACAGATGGGTACGTGGCAATGCCATCCTGGTGTAGTTTAGGAGACTAACGAAGCATTTACAGCCCCTAACACCGCAATAGATGGAGAATAGTGAACACTGTTCACTGTGCAGCTCGTGAACCCACTTTTGAGCACTATTGGTGATAGAGGTAAAGTTGTCCCTGTCTTTCGATGAGATGGTGGTTTCGTTTGGGTAGAGTCGACTTTGAACGTGTGAGGACGTCGTGCTTTAGCAATCGGTAAACCAACTCTGAGAGGTTATTGACCATGCCGGAGCACAATCAACCTGACCACAAAGGTCTGTTTCCTGCACGCAAATGAAGAACAAGCAAGAAACTAAGAATTTAATCAAGATTTTGCGAATATAAGAGGAAACATTTATTGATGAAGATGGGGTTCTATGACGCCTTTGTTTGGTCGTGGAACACAAACGAAGAACACGAAGTTGCAGCTATGGCGAAATTGTAATCGTCCAACTAACCACTCATATAATCCAAACATTGTTTTAAATGTCATTTTCCATTCCTATCCCAATTTCCTGCGAATTTGATGGTATCCATTACGCAAATCAACTTTGGAGAAAATTGTAGAGCCACATAATTCATCAAGCATATCCTCTAGCCTAGGAATAGGATGACGATAATGAATTGTAATATTATTAATGCCTCTACAATCAACAGACATACGCGATGTACCATCCTTTTTCGGCACCAGAATAATAGGACTAAGAGATTCAAGTATATAACCTTTGTCGAGCAGCTCCTGTACTTGACGCATAATCTCCTTCGTCTCCTCTGGATTAGTACGGTATGGTGCACAGTTGGGTAGCAATGCACCAGGAAATAAGTTAATCTGATGCTCAATCCCTCTAATAGGTGGTAATCCCGGTGGCACGTCTTGTGCAAAGACGTCAGCGAACTCCTGCAAAATGTTAATGACAGCAGGAGGCAAAGAGGGTGGCATGTCCTCAAATGAAAATAATACCTCTTTGCATACGAAAGCATTGCAAAAATGTAGTAATAGCCAAATCAGTAATATCAGATTTTGTGGCAAGTAGACATCCACTCTTCAGTTCTATTTCAAGGCAACACTATATGATGATTTAGTAGGCTTATGGTGTTGCACAAATTCCTTTGCTACAATCTGATTTTCACTCTTATGTAGGTCGTGTTTTGCTTTACTAGCTCTAGCAATGTCATCTTTCATAATATGTTCAGGAGACGAAGAAATCAAAGTTATATTTTGATCCTTATGAATAAGAGTATACTGATTTGTTCTACCATGGTGTACATAATTTTTAACAAATTGCCATGGTCTACCAAGTAAAACAGAGCATGCTTGCATGGGTACCACATCACAATCAACAAAACCAGACTATGTAGCAATGCTAAAATGCACACGACCAATACGTATTACCTTAATCTTGCCACTGTTGTTGAACCACTCAATATAATAAGGATGAGGATGTGGTCTGGTGGTGAGAGACAGCTTCCCCACCATCTCCATGCTAGCTAAGTTGTTGCAACTACCTCCATCGATGATTACGCGAACATAACGTTCCTTTACTTGCACACTTGAAACACGTTGATCAACTAAGCTTTCCGTGGCACCCCGATTCGAAGAATCGGATTACCAATGTTTCCAACCGAGGGATCATGTCTTGTGGAAACACTCAACAACTTGGAACAGAACCAAACTGACTTTATTGATAGCATAAGGTTACAAGTACATATCTTACAATGATAGAGAGGCCAAAGGCACCCTTGGTGCTACAACAGTATCTACACTATTTACGAAACATAGTGGGGCCTCGAAACTACTAAGTATTTCTACAGTGTAGCGGAACATAGCGGCAACTCCATACACAGGGACACTGTCTTTGACACTTCCTAGTACGTACCATCAGAACCTCCTTCCTCGGCTTCTCCTGCATCTGGCATGATACGCCTTGTGAGTACTTGGAATATACTCGCAAGCTCACAATAACCAAGTAATGCAGCGAAAAATAGCATGGCAACAAATTATAAATAATACCACTAGCTAGACTGATTATCAACTTACTCATGCCCGGGGTTGTCTCACAACCACCAGGATACTCATCAAGCGTCTCCACTAAGTTGAAGAGTTCTTCCATGATTACTACTATTAACAGGGTTGACCATCTACTCAGGTCTGGTCGGGCTGTCCATTACCGTGGGCATGGCTATTCGAATAGGTTTGACACTCTCAAGAGGTTGCACACTTTACCCACACTATGGAGCACTGACCTCGTAATCCATTCGGGTGGACCAACATTACTCCAACGGGACTTGCCTGACCCATGACTCTCTCATCGTACCACTGGCAATCACTCTCCCTCGGAGTCATGCCTTGGGTGGCCCTGTGTCCTCATGATACCTGCCACGGTCATGGCCAAACTGAACTGTCCCAACTAGGGACGGGCCCAACTCAACTCAACTGGGCTCACAGGGTTATCACAGCTTACCGGGCCAAGGTAGCATGCATGCATAACCCTCCCTTTTTGGAGGTACCGGTGAAAGATCATGCGATCAGCTCAAGTCACGGTCGTCCCATATCGACAAGATGTGGTTGTACTATTATGCCCGGACAGGTGACTCAAGATCAACCACTAAGTTATTGTTAACATAGTGATTTATAACAATAAGCACATATTTTTATTTGATAATTTATTAGGCATTTATTTTATAGCAAAGTAAGTGAACATAATGCATGAAAATATGCTATGCTTATGCAATACTACAACACATGGATATAATGGCTTGCCTTGATCAATGGGGTTGTTCAAACACTCCTCGTCTTCAAAGTTTCCTTCTGAAATATATTTGAAATAGAAAAAGAAAGGAAAAAGTCATATAACAACTTTTTATTAATTAGAAATACTATGAGTGTGAGAAAAATACCAAACTTTACCAGAAAATAGAAGGGATCAGTACCAACTCAATGCAAAAATAACCAAGTGATTTGGACTTAAGAAAAAAAAGATACAAATGGTCAAAGTTGCTGGTCAAATGTGAAAATAAATAAAAAGAAAAAGAACCTGGCAGGGGCCACGTTGAAGGCGTAAATTGGAGGGGGCGCCTCCACTTACCGCTTCGGTCGTGGGCGTCAGCCACTAGCAGGTGGGTCCTGCCTCTTTTAAACAAATAGAGGGGGAAGGAGACAGGGACGCGGCGGCTCTCCGGCTACGGTCGCCGGTGCTAGAGACGGCGGCGATGCCTGGGAATAGGCGGAATGGAACGGCTGGTCTACGAAGAGCATGCACGTACCCGCAGTGCGAAGAGAGATGGACATACGGCGTCGTCCCCTTCTTCTCCGGCTGCGGCGGCTTCGGGTGGTCGTCGGAGATGGTGGTTCTGGCGGCAATAGGCTTGGGCGAGGGGTCCAGGAGCACCAGGGGAAGCCCTGAGCTCGATGGAGTGTTGGAGAGTGCTCTGGGAGGGTGGTTGGAGCTGGCGACGATCAGGCTGCAAACGGCGGAGCTCTGGCAATGATTCGAGGTCAGAGGGCCTCTTGGCCTTGGTTCGCTCTTTGGGGGCCAATTGGAGGCTGCAGCAGGGGGATGGAGAGCTTGAAGGGGCTAGGGCTACCCTTAAATAGGCCGGCGACGAGCTCGGCTGATCTATCCCGAAGTGGCTTGGTTTTGGGTTCATACCGTGCGGTGTCCTCACCTAGTGACAGAAGGGGTAGCGAGGCACGCATCGTGTTGTTGCCATCAAGGGTAAAAATATAGGGTTTATATCATATTGCATGAATTTATCCCTCTACATCATGTCATCTTCCTTAAGGCGTTACTCCGTTTGTTATGAACTTAATACACTAGATGCATGATGGATAGAGGTTGATGTGTGGAGTAATAGTAGTAGATGCAGAAAGTATCGGTCTACTTGTCTCGGACGTGATGCCTATATGTATGATCATTGCCTTAGATATCGTCATGACTTTGCGCGATTCTATCAATTGTTCGACAGTAATTCGTTCACCAACCATAATACTTACTATCATGAGAGAAGCCCCTAGTGAACACTATGGCCCCGGGTCTATTTTACACATCATATATTCAGATCTACATGCGAAAATACCAAAAATACTTTGCTGCACTTTTATTTCATTTTACCATTCATCACTATCACATCTCACCTTGCAAGTAATCATGAAGGGATTGACAACCCCTTTATCGCGTTGGGTGCAAGTTTGTTTGCTTTTGCGCAGGTTCATTGGTGCCTCATATTGATACTCCTACTGGATTGATACCTTGGTTCTCAAACTGAGGGAAATACTTATCTCTACTTTGCAAAATCACCCTTTCCTCTTCAAGGGAAAAACCAACGCAAGCTCAAGAAGTAGCATGAATAATTTCTGGCGCCGTTGCCGGGGAGTATTCAAGTGAAGAATATCTACCAAGTACCTATCGCAAACTCATCTCTTGCATTTACATTGTTTGCCATTTGCCTCTCGTTTTCCTCTCCTCCACTTCTAAAAAACAAAATTTACAAAAATCTTTTCCTTTTTCTTTCGCCCCTTCTTTTGCTTGCTTTCTGTTTGCTAAGTCATCATGTCTGAAAATACCAAATTCTGTGACTTCTCCAATACTAATAACAATGATTTTATTAGTACTCTAACTGCTCCCACCACTAGTGCGGAATCATATGAAATTTGTGTTGCCTTGTTGAATGTTGTTATGAAAGAGCAATTTTCCGGCCTTCCTAATGAAGATGCTGCATCCCGTCTTAATACCTTTATTGAGTTATGTGATATGCAAAAGAAGAAAGATGTGGATAATGATATGATTAAATTGAAGCTATTTCCGTTCTCATTACGAGATCGAGCAAAAACTTGGTTTTCATCTTTACCCAAAAATAGTATTGATTCATGGAACAAGTGTAAAGATGCCTTTATTTCCAAGTATTTTCCATCAGCTAAGATTATCTCTCTCCGTAATGATATCATGAATTTTAAGCAATTAGATCATGAACATGTTGCACAATCTTGGGAGAGAATGAAATTGATGATTAGAAATTGTCCCGCTCATGTCCTGAGTCTTTGGATGATTATACAAATTTTCTATGCTGGTTTGAATTTTGCTTCTAGAAATATCTTGGATTCCGCCTATGGTGGAACTTTTATGGAAATCACACTAGGAGAAGCCACAAAACTCCTAGATAATATCATGACAAATTAATCTCAGTGGCACACTGAAAGGTCACCTACTAGTAAAAAAGTGCATGCTATAGAAGAAATTAACTCTTTGAGTGCTAAGATGGATGAGTTAATGAATTTGTTTGCTAGTAAAAGTGCTCCTCTAGATCCAAATGATTTTCCTTTGTCTTCCTTGATTGAGAATTGTAAAGAAAATTTGGATGTTAATTTTGTTGGTAGGAATAATTTTGGTAACAACAATGCTTATAGAGGTAACTTTAATCCTAGGCCTTTTCCTAGTAATCCCTCTAATAATTTTGGCAATTCCTACAACGGTGCTCATGGAAATTATAATAATTACCCTCTGATCTTGAGAGTAATATTAAGGAGTTTATTACTTCGCAAATGACTTTCAATGCTTCCAGGAAAAAAAAACTGCTTAAAATTGATGACTTGGCTAGGACTGTTGATAGAATGTCTCTTGATATTGATGCTTTGAAATTGAGATGTGCTCCTCCCAAGATTAATATGGATGAAACTTTGAAAGCTATGCATGTTTCCATGAATGAGAGTAAAGAAAGAGCCGCCCAAATTCGTGCTAGACATGAATGGCTTCAAAAGGCGTGTTCTGGTGATGAGAATCACGAAGATCTTAAAGTGCTTGGTGTGACTCCTATTGAATCCTTGTTTTCTAATGTCAATCCTAATGATGATGGGGCTGGATGTGAATCCACTTTGGTTGAGAAACGCCCCAATGATTCGGAGTATACTTATCTTGATGCTAAAAATAATGAATGTGGAGTAGAGGATATCAAAACTTTGAGTAGTGATGAAATTACTACTTTGGATTTCAAGTAATTTATATATGACAATTTCTCTTTGATTGAATGTATTTCCTTGATGCAATCCATGCTAAACTCTCCACATGCTTATAGCCAAAATAAGGCTTTTACCGATCATATCGTTGATGCTATGATGAAATATCTTGAAGAGAAACTTCAGTTGGAGATATCTATTCCTAGAAAACTTCATGATGAGTTGGAACCTACTTTAAAAATAAAGATTAAAAATTATGAATGCCATGCTTTGTGTGATTTGGGTGCTAGTGTTTCCACAATTCCAAAATCTTTATGTGATGTTCTAGGTTTCAATGAGATTGATTAGTGCTCTCTTAATTTGCATCTTGCGGATTCTACTATTAAGAAACCTATGGGAAGGATCAATAACATTCTTATTATTTCAAATAGGAACTATGTGCCCGTAGATTTCATTGTGCTTGATATTGATTGCAATCTGAGATGGCCCATTATTCTTGGTAGACCTTTCCTTAGGACTATTGGTGCTGTTATTGATATGAAGGAAGGGAATATTAGATTTCAATTTCAATTAAAGAAGGAAATGGAACACTTTACTAGAAATAAAATAACATTGCCTTATGAATCCATGATCAGAGCTACTTATGGTTTAAGCACTAAAGATGACGATACTTGATTCTATTGCCTTATGCCTAGCTAAGGGCGTTAAACAAAAGCGCTTGTTGGCAGGCAACTCAATGAATAAATTTATATTTGCTTTTCACCTTCTATTTTGTTGAGTCCACACCATCATAATTCTCTTATGATCTTTTTTATGTTTTAATTAGTGTTTGTTCCAAGTAGAACCTTTATGATTAGTTTTGGTCATTGTTGTTTAATCATGCTGAAAAAAGACAGAAACTTTGTGATCACGAAAGTATTTTTATTCCTATCCAGAAAGAGCTTTTGAGTTGATTCTTTTTTTGCTGATTGATATGCAAATTACCCTAATTATCATAATTTCTCAGAATTGTTGGGATACCATAGGTATACGAAATATACACATTACTACAGACTGTTCTGTTTTTGACAGATTATGTTTTTGTTGTGTTGATTGCTTATTTTGATGAAACTATGTTTAGTATCGGGGGGTTCGAGCCATGGAAAAGTGAGAATACAGTAATATAACATCAATCTAAATAGAAATCAAGTTTACTATAGTACCTAATAATTTGGTAGTTTGTTTTCTTATGCTAATGATATCACGAGTTTGTGTTTAAGTTTTCTGTTGTGAAGTTATCAAGTTTTGGGTGATGTTCTTATGGACAACGGAACAAAGAGTGGAAAGAGCTTAAGCTTGGGGATGCCCAAGTCATCCCAAGCCAAATTCAAAGACAGCAAAAAGCCTAAGCTTGGGGATGTCCCGGGAAGGCATCCCTCTTTCATCTTCAATCTATCGATAACGTTACTTGGAGCTATATTTTTATTCACCACGTGATATGTGTTTTGCTTGGAGTGTCGTGTATTATAGGAGTCTTTGCTTTTTGTTTTATCACAATCGTCCTTGCTGCACACCTTTTTGAGAGGGACATGCACTCATCATGAATTTGTTAGAATACTCAATGAGCTTCACTTATATCTTTTGAGCTAGGTAATTTTGCTCCCATGAGCTTCACTCATATATTTTGAGCTAGATAATTTTTATCTAGTGCTTCACTTAAATATTTTTAGAGCACGGCGCTGTCAAATTTTGTAGAAATAAAAACTCTCGATCTTCACTTATATCATTTTGAGAGTGCTCTCTCTAAGTAACTTGGTAATTGGCGTGTGCTATGAAATTAGTCCTAAATATGATAGGCATCCAAGGAGGATATAATAAAAACATTCATATTCAAGTGCATTGGTTAGTAAGAGAAGTTTGATTCCTCACAATTAGTTTTGAGATATGGATTTGGTAATATTAGAGTCATGTTAGTAGGGTGTTGTGAATCTAGAAATACTTGTGTTGAGGTTAGTGATTCCCGTAGCATGCACGTATGGTGAACCGCTATGTTAGGAAGTCGGAGCATAATTTATTTATTGATTATCATCCTTTGTGTGGCGGTCGGGATCGCGCGATGGTTAACACCCACGAACCCTTCCCCTAGGAATATGCGTTTAGCACTTTGTTTCGATTACTAATAAAACTTTCGCAATAAGTATATGAGTTCTTCATGACTAATGTTAGTCCATGGTATAGATGCGCTCTCACCTTCCACCATTGCTAGCCTCTCTAGTGCCGCGCAACTTTCGCCGGTGCACAAACCCACCATATACCTTCCTCAAAACAGCCACGATACCTACCTATTATGGCATTTTCATAGCCATTCCGAGATATATTGCCATGCAACTTCCATCGTTTTGTCTCATGACATGTGCCGTCATTTTCATATTGCCATTGCATGATCATATGATAGCTAACGAGATGTTCCAACGTCATATGCTAAGCTAGATCGTTGCACATCCCGGTACACTTTCGGAGGCATTTCATATAGAGTCATTACTGTTCTAAGTACCAAGTTGTAAGTAAATAGAAGTGTGATGATCATCATTATTAGAGCATTGTCCCATGTGAGGAAATAAGAAAAAAGACCAAAGATGCCCACCAAAAAGAAAAAAAATGAAAATGAAATGAAAAAAAGAGGCCAAAGACCCAAACAAAAAAATGAGAGAAAAAGAGAGAAGGGACAATGCTACTATCTTTTTCCACACTTGTGCTTCAACATAGCACCGTGTTCTTCATGATAGAGAGTCTCTTGTTTTGTCACTTCCATATACTAGTGGGAATTTTCATTATATAACTTGCCTTGTATATTCCAATGACGAGCTTCCTCAAAATTGCCCTAGGTCTTCGTGAGCAAGCAAGTTGGGTGCACACCCACTAGTTTTCTTTTTTTATCTTTCATACACTTATAGTTCTAGTGCATCCGTTGCATGGCAATCCCTACTCATTCACATTGATATTTATTTATGGGCATCTCCATAGCCCGTTGATAGGCCGAGTCAATGTGACCATCTCCTCCTTTTGGCCTCACAACCTCCACCACACTCTATTCCACCTATAGTGCTATATCCATGGCTCATGCTCATATATTGCGTGAGAGTTGAAAAAGTTTGAGAAAGTAAGAGTTTGAAAACAATTACTTGGACAATACCCGAGTTGTGCATATGATAAAAATTCTTTGTGTGGGGCTGATGGAGCATAGCCAGACTATATGATTTTGTAGGGATAACTTTCTTTGGCCTTGCTATTTCAAAAGTTCATGATTACTTTGCTAGTATGCTTGAAGAATTATTGTTTTCATGTCAATATTAAACTAGTGTTTTGAATCTTACGGATCTGAAAAGTCATGCCACAATAAAGAGGTTACAAAGAACAAATATGTTAGGTAGCATTCCACATCAAAAATTGGGTCTTTATCACTTCCCTACTCGAGGACGAGCAGGAGTTAAGCTTGGGGATGCTTGATACGTCTCCAACTTATCTATAATTTTTTATTGTTCCATGCTATTATATTATCAACTTGGGATGTCATATATGCAGTTATATGCCATTTTATATCATTTTTGGGACTAACCTATTAACTCAGTGCCTAGTGCCAGTTTCTGGTTTTTCCGTGTTTTTGACCTTTTTCAGAAAAGAATATTAAACGAGTCCAAACGGAATAAAACCCGAGGGGTGATTTTTTCCATAACAAAAGATATGCACAGGACTTGAGAACCAAGGCAGGAGGTCTCGTGGGAGGTCACGAGCCCCCTAGGCGCCCCCTATGGGGGGGGGCCGCGGCTAGCAGGCTCGTGGGCCCCCCGTGGCTCGTCTGCCCTACCTCTTTCGCCTATAAATTCGCAAAAATTACCAAAACCAAAGGAGAGAGCCACGAAAATACTTTTCCGCCGCCGCAAGCTTCTGTCTCCGCACGATCCCATCTGGGGACCGTTCTGGTACCCTGCCGGAGGGGGATTCGGACACGGAGGGCTTCTTCATCAACACCATTGCCTCTCCGATGATGCGTGAGTAGTTCACCACAGACCTTTGGGTTCGTAGCTAGTAGCTAGATGGCTTCTTCTCTCTCTTGGATCTTCAATACAAAGTTTCCATGATCTTCATGGAGACCTATCCGATGTAATTTTATTTTGCGTTGTGTTTGTCGAGAACCTATGAAATGTGGATTTATGATCAGATAATCTATGAATATTATTTGAGTCTCCTCTGATTATTTATATGCATGATTTCGTATCCTTGTAATTCTCTTCGAGTTATGGGTTTCGTTTGGCCAACTTGATCTATAATTCTTGCAATGGGAGAAGTGCTTGGTTTTGGGTTCATACCGTGCAGTGTCCTCACCTAGTGACAGAAGGGGTAGTGAGGAACGCATCGTGTTGTTGCCATCAAGGGTAAAAAGATTGGGTTTATATCATATTGCATGAATTTATCCCTCTACATCATGTCATCTTGCTTAAGGCGTTACTCTATTTGTTATGAACTTAATACACTAGATGCATGCTGGATAGCGGTCGATGTGTGGAGTAATAGTAGTAGATGCAGAAAGTATCGGTCTACTTGTGTGGGACGTGATGCCTATATGTATGATCATTGCCTTAGATATCATCATGACTTTGCGCGATTCTATCAATTGCTCGACAGTAATTCGTTCACCCACCGTAATACTTACTATCATGACAGAAGCCTCTAGTGAACACTATGGCCCCCGGGTCTATTTTACACATCATATATTTAGATCTACATTCAAAAATATCAAAAATACTTTGCTGCACTTTTATTTCTTTTGACCTTTCATCACTATCAGATCTCACCTTCTAAGTATTCGTGAAGGGATTGACAACCCCTTTATCGCGTTGGGTGCAAGTTTGTTTGCTTTTGCGCAGGTTCATTAGTGCCTCATCTTGATACTCCTACTGGATTGATACCTTGGTTCTCAAACTGAGGGAAATACTTATCTCTACTTTGCTGCATCACCCTTTCCTCTTCAAGGGAAAAACCAACGGAAGCTCAAGAAGTACCAATGATCACGACGATGACGACGACGACGACGATGACGATGATGATGACGACGACCACGAAGACAACAGCGACCACAATAACAACAACAACAACAACAACAACAACAACAACGATGACAACAACGACAATGACGACGACGATGACAACAACGACAATGATGACGACGATGATGACAACAACGACAATGACTAGAACGACGACTACAAGAACAACAATAACGACGACAACGACAACAAAGACAACAACAACAACAACAACAACAACGAAGACGATAACAAAAGCAACAACAACAATGACAACAACTACAACAAGGACGACGAGGACAACGACAATGACGACAACAACAACAATGACAAGATCAACGACTACAACAACAAAAACAACAAAAAACAACGACAACAAAAATAACTACGACATCAACGACAACTACAAAAACAACAATGACAAAAACGATATCAACGACAACAACAACAACAACGAAAATAACGACAACAACGATATCAATGACAACAACTACAACAACAAAAACAACGAAGATGATGATGACAACGACGACGACGATGATGACGACGATGACGGCGGCCACAAGAAGAAGAAGAATAAGAAGAAGAAGAAGAAGAAGAAGAAGAAGAAGAAGAAGAAGAAGAAGAAGAAGAAGAAGAACAACAACAACGACGACGACGACGACGACAACGACGAAGACGACGAAGAGGAAAACGATGACAACAGCGTCAATGACGAGAACAATGACAACAAGAACAATAACAACAACAACAACGACAACAACATCGACAACAATTACAACAACACTACTAGGACAAGGGCTATAGATGATATAGATACTAATGGCGCACCACACAAGCAGTGTGCCACTACTATATAGTAGTGGCGCACCATGTGTGGTGTGCCATTAGTGTGATGGACACTAATGGCGGACCACACACTCGATGCGCCAATACTATATATTTTTTAATTTTTTTGCAAAACTACTAATGGCGCACCAGCAGCTGGTGCGCCATTAGTAACCAGGGTTACTAATGGCGCATCTGTTAGTAGTGCGCCACTACTATAAAAAAAATTGGGTTTTTTTTTGCAAACTACTAATGGCGCACCACAGCTAGTGCGGCATTAGTAACCAGTGTTACTAATGGCGCATCTGTTGGTGGTGCGCCATTACAAATTTTTTATTTGCAGAACTACTAATGGCGCACCAGAGGAGGTGCACCATTAGTAACCAGGGTTACTAATGGCGCATATGTAGGTGGTGCGCCATTAGTAACCTGGACCAGCTAGATATTTTGGACAGCCACCTACCACACTCACTTTCCCCACTTTCATTCTCTCCACCTCCTCCTCCAAGCTTCTCTCGGGTGCCTCCTCTCCTCACCTCATTTGCATCACAGTGTCCCAATAGTGTCCACCCGCACCCTCCCCCGCTCCACCGTCGCCGAGCACCCACCGCACCCTCCCCCGCTCCACCGCCGCCGACGACCCCCCGCACCCTCCCCGACCCGCTCCACCGCCGCCGACGACCCCCCGCACCCTCCCCCGCTCCACCGCCGCCGCCGACCCCCCGCACCCTCCCCCGCTCCCCTGCCGCCGACGACCCCCCGCACCCTCCTTTGCCAGCTCCACCGCCCCCGACGACCCCCCGCACCCTCCCCCGCTCCACCGCCACCGACGACCCCCCGCACCCTCCCCCACTCCACCACCGCCACCGACGCCCCGCACCCTCCCCCGCTCCACCTCCACCGCCGACCCCCCGCACCCACCCTCGCTCAACCGCCGCCGACGACGACCCCCCGCACCCTCCCCCGCTCCACCGCCGCCACCGACCCCTCGCACCCTCCCGTGTCTCCTCGCTCAGTTCCCCCGAACGGAATCGGCCGAGCGCACCACCCACACCGTCCCTCCCACCCGAGCGCCATTGCTATCCAAAAAATTTTACTAATGGTGCACCTCTCTGGGATGCGCCATTGCTATATAATTTTTTTTACCAATGACGAACTCCATGAGGATGCACCACTTCTATCAAAAAAATTCTAATGGCGCACCGCTCGGGGTGCGCCATTCCTAACCGCTATGCCCTCGCCTCTCATGTGCCCTCGCCCTCGTCCACGGAGACGCCGCCCACCCCCTCCCCCACACTCATCCACGGAGACGCCGCCCACAGAGACGCCGCCGCCGTCGCCGCCCTCCCCCTCACCCACCCCTCGTCCACGGAGACGCCGCCCACCCCTTCCCCACCCTCGCCTATCCTTTGCACTCGCCCTCGTCCACGGAGACGCCGCTCCTCCTCGTCGCCGCCTGCGCCACCGCGTCCACGCTCGATGCCTTCCACGTCCCCTCCGTCGAGGCCCAAGCCCACGTATGTATGCCGTCAGCCCCTGCCCTCTCCTGGCCTCTCTCTAGAGCGGTCTTCTGCAGTTGAGCCCTCTGAACCGCGAGCGCTCACCTGAATCTGTCACGCGATTCGCGGAGGTGGTGTCGCCAGTAGTAACGCCGGAATTTCGCGATCATGTGAGGAGCCCAGTAGTAGGGTTCGGGGCTCGACGTCGCCCGTGGGGGTGTGCTTTTGGGGATCGGGCCGGTTCTCTGTCCGTGAATTCTTGGCTGTTGTGATAAATCGATTCCACAAACAGATCAATGGGAACGACAAGGTTTGTGCTTTTACGCCGCCCTATTTCAAAACGAACGGAGGGAGTACTTCTATTGTAGCACCACTAACAAATTTCTGAAAACAAATTTGATAGGTGACCTTGACCTTAAGTCTATCTGCAAATTTGGAATCACTTTTCACGTGGAACACAAAACAGGTGATATTTTCATTCTAGTAGGATGTGCAATGCTAAACTATTCTCTAAATGTGTAGATGCCCAGTAATCGGTCGATCGCACCACCCACCCTCTCCCTCCCCCCCGAGCGCCATTGCTATCCAAAAAAAAAGTTACTAATGGCGCACCTCCCTGGGGTGCGCCATTGCTATCCAAAAAAAAGATTACTAATGGCGTACCTCTCTGGGATGCGCCATTGCTATATAAAAAAAAGATTACTAATGGCGCACTGCATGGAGATGCGCCATTGCTATAAAAAAATCTAATGGCGCACCGCTCGGGGGTACGCCATTGCTAACCCGGACTGCTCTCTACCTCTCCCCTTGCCTCTCCTCTCCCAAATCCAACCGAGATCCCGCCTCGCTCATCCACGCCCCGGTTGGATCCTGCTCGTCCACACCCTGGAGAGATCCCGCTCGTCCGCGCCCCGGATTTCTCTCGCTCTTTCCTCCCCTCCCTCCCCCGCGTCTCCGGTTGACCGGCGAGGGTCCCGCTTGGCGATGTGTGCTATTGGTTGGCTTGGCGAGCGCAGGGCCTTGACCGTCGTTCGTGCAAGCTAGGACGGATAGGCGGTGGCGGCGGCGACCACGACTGCAAAGCCGAGGAATTCCCCACCAAAGGTTAGAGATTTTCCGAGTCTTGCTGGATTGCGCCCTTGCCCGGCGGGTGTTCGGCGGATTGCGCCTTTGCGCCGGAGGAAGGGGAGGGGGAGATGGCCAGCAAGGCGAAGACGGCGACCTGAGAGGAGATGCTGCGGCGGATGCTGTCACCCGGGGCCACCATCCCGGAGGGCGTGGCGGGGAACCTAGTGCGCCACTACTATAATTTTTTTGCAGAACTACTAATGGCGCACCACCAGCTGGTGCCCCATTAGTAACTACAAAAACAGGGGACACAACGAAATATCAGGCGGGCTTTGCCCAAATCGACCGCGCGCTAAGTATTTTCCCCAAATCGAACATGCTGGAGGAGTACGAGAAGCTGGCCGCCGCCGTGCCCGACGGCTCCGCCAAGCTCCGGATCTTCCTCTTCCCGGCCTCCGGGGTCGACCAGCCCGCCTCCGGCTCCGGCTCGCACCTCGCCGCCGTCGACGAGACCGGGCAGCGCTACATCGACGCCATCAACTGCGTCTCCGCCGACGCCGTCGCGGCCATCCGCCGCAGGGAGAGCGTCGCCATGGCGGCTCGTCCGCGCACAACTCCGAGGCCTCCGAGCCCGCCGGCCTCGCGAAGGTAAGTCGCCACGGGCCGTGCCGCCCCTGTCCGTCCCGCCTGAGTATTTGTATTCAGCTGGGAGCCACACCAACATGCTAATCCCTTCCCGCAGTCGCTAGGATTTAGTGCTGTCGCAGCGTCAACCCCGGCAATGGGCATTCCGGTGCACAACCCAGGCACGCCCGACCGCCGGGATGGCCGGAAGGAGCCTCTGGGTAGTTCGATTGGCTTCCCTTCTTGCAGTCGAATTCGTGGTCGGGTCCGTCGAGGCCAGCCCGGGAGATGCTCATCCGCTGTACAGGTGAGAGCAGTTCCTGGCTCATCTCGTGCTGCAGATGATGTACCATTGCGTGAGATTGCCATTTATTTCTTTATACTTGATCCCAGGCCTTGCTGTATAGGTTGATTCTAGTTTTTTTTAGTTTTGATTCCTATTGAATTGCTGAATAGCACCCCTGAAATTTCAGGGGCCCATTTCTTTGTTCGGAAAGGTAGGATCAAATTCCACATGATTTGGTTTCTCCAAATTCCTATGGATTTCCTTTAGTTTAAAGTACCACTTTGCCGTTTGCCATAACATTTGTTTAGCTTTATCAAATTGTAAATAAAATTGTTCTAAAAGGAGTTGATTAGATTCTGATAAATTGTGGGACAGTCTTACAGAAATGATCTTAATCAATGATGTGTTTGCTTGCACATCGTCTGTCCCATAGCTGTTTTGTGACAGCCAGTCGAGGCAACCTGGGGTGACAGGATGCCTAGGTGCTCGTGGTCAAATTTCAGGATACAAGAACAAATAGTAAATAATATCTCATATTATACGATAAATTGAATTGATGTGGACGCACTTTAGGAGATATAGCAGCACAATGGTAGAATAACCCCAGTTCTAATCAAAACACTAACAGTGGATTACCATAAGTCAATTACTAGGCGACACCTATGAAAGCTAACAGTTGAGTTGTTCATGTTTATTTGATAGTATCATACTTGCAGTATTATTTTTCTTCTAGTATCCTTCCATTTTTATTTGGCAAAATGCTTTGCGGGGTCATACTGTTCAAATTGGGATGGTGTTTGATTGCATATAGTCTGATCTACTACCCGTAATCTGAAGAATGTGCCACACGATTCAAACTCAAGCCTGTCAGTTTTGTGTTTGTTACGTATTGGTTTCATCTCAATTTGGACTTGTTCTTTCACTTGTTCATTTGGCAGGGCGACCAGGTAGATGAGTTTCAGCAGCTCTGTGAGGTACAGAGCGACAAAGCAACCATTGAAATTACAAGTCGTTTCAAGGGAACAGTACATCAGATTCAGTTTGCACCTGGTGACATAGTAAAGGTAGCCTTGGATGATTACTAGTTATAAATGTTTCATTTTCTTGTTGATGCTGATATTCCTTTTTTAATAGTGAACGGAGGGAGTAACTGACCTTATGCCTGTCACATTGCCATGTTATCTTCATATGGATATGTTACAAATCTCTGCTATTTGTTTATTAAAGGAAGAAAGTATAGCAGATATGATGCTAATTTTATGGTGATGTATAAAAAAAATTAGTAGTGCGAAGATTCTGAAAATGGTTGAGCCCCTAGGAGAGGCTGATGATGTTGTTTGATACTTCGATGCTATGCTGTCCTATGTAGTTATGAAATGTTTTATGTCAATTACTTCATTGAGCTTGAGTGCATGAAACGAGGGATTGTACCAGACCTATATAGATCTAGTTTGCTTTGTTATTGCAGTTTTGTAATATGTTCCTCCTACACCGTGTATATTTACACTTACATACAAAAATGGTTCTTTATTTCTCAAGTACTCTCAGTTCCTACCCATCTTGTGCTTTCGGACGTGGATCAGTTTGATACTATCCTTGACATGGAAAAAGATGAGTTGGCTCCTGAGATAGAAGAGGAAGAAGTAAGACGGTACCGACTCTGAGAATCAATCTAATTTTGTTATGTTCTCACTGCTCACAATCTTTCCCATATATTGTGGATTCACTTGCCAATACAGGAAGGCGAGATAGAGTATGTTGAAGGTGATGATATCGAGATGGGTAACATGGATGATATGGAAGATTTTGAAGGCTTTGGTGATGAAGATGGTAAACATTTCCCTTGTTTCTACTGATTTTAATTTTGCATGTTATAGAGTGCTCTGATTTGCGAAGATACTTCTCATTTTTCTGTGTTCACTAGATAATGTAAAGAAACTTTACATTTTCTGAATTATGGGCCTTGAAATTCCATTCTGACTTGTTTAATTAAGTATGCGGTGTAGAAATATTTATTTGGACAAAATGGTTATTTCGCATAGTAGTGCCAACTGCAAATCTGACCTACATACAAAATACAAAATGATTGCAGTAGTGGCCTAGGGGGATCATACACCATGTCCCCTATAAACATTGATAAAATTGAACACATCTTACTGTCTTGTCAGTTGTCACGTACGATTTGATGTCCAACACATAAAGTAGTAGTGGCCTGGGGGGATCAGTAATTATGTTTTTCTCTTTATGAAAGCTCTTTGGATGATTTCTTTATTGTAGAGGTTCTCCCAAAATATGCATTTGTTTCAGAATGTTAGTTTTTCTTTCAAAGTGATTTCATCGTGCCGTACACTAATTTGAACTAGCACAAATTCCTGCCGGAGCATAATTTGTTCCTCACCTTTCCGCAACAGGTGGAAGAAGACGAGGACACGGGTAGCACGCAAAGGACGCGAATGTGATTCTCCAGGCACGGCTTCAGTAACATGCTTGGTGTCGATCATGTTGTACTTTAGATAATTTTGCCTGTCTTTCTCAGGATGACCGCATCTCTCTTCTATGTTGATGGTAGTTTAGATGGTCGATATCGACTTGTAATGTGAAGACAAACTCGCTACTCGCGGTCTCGAGACTTGTAATGTTCTAACTTTGTTCGGTATTTTAAATTCGGAAACTAATATGATGAATTGTATTCGGAGACTAATCTTCTATTGTATTCGATAAATCTGTTGTTTATATGTTGTGCTATCTATATTCTGTGCAATAATATATTTTGTAATATGTGCAAATATCAGAAAAAATAAAATAAATACCTAATATTCATACTAGTGGCGCATCACTCAGCACACTAGTGGCGCATCACTCAGCACACTAGTGCGCCATTAGTAAGCCAGAGCATATGGGTAAATATGGCCCTGGGAGGCATACTAATGGCGCACCATAAGCTATACTAATGGCGCACCGGGATCTATACTAATGGCGCACCGGGATCTATATTAATGGCGCACCGGGATCTATACTAATGGCGCACTACTTGGTGCGCCATTAGTATACCAGATACTAATGGCGCACCGTGAGCAATACTAATGGCGCACTGCCTGGTGCGCCATTAGTATACCAGATACTAATGGCGCACTTGTGGTGCGCCATTAGTAAAAAAATCTAATGGCGTGATGCTAGTGGCGCACCTATAGTGCGCCATTAGTAGCCAAAATAGGTGCGCCATTATCAAGCCTTTTCCTAGTAGTGCAATGACAATAGTGATAGGAATGACAACAACAAAACAACAACAACAGCAACAACGAACACGACGACGACAACAAGAACAACAACAACAACAACACAAATAACAACAACAACAACAACCACCACCACAACCACCACCACCACCACAACAACAACAACAACAACAACAACAACAACAACAATAACAACAACAACAACGACGACGACGACGACGACAACGACAATGTTGGGAACAACGAGAACAACGAGAACAACAACAACTACGACAACAACGATAACGGCGACATCAATGACAACAAGAACAACAACAACAACAAAAACAACAACAACAACATAGATGACAACGACGACAACAACAACAACAACAACCACAACGACAACAACGACAACAACGACATTAATGACACCAAGAACAACAACAACAACAACTAATACAACAACAACGACAACAACAACAACGACGACAACAATGACAACAATGACAACAACAACAACAACAACAACAACGACGACGACGACGACGTAGACGACGACGACGACAACAACGACAACAACGACAACAACAACAACAACAACAACAACAACAACAACAACAACAACAACAACAACAACAACAACGACGACGACGACGACGACGACGACAACGACGACGACAACAACAACAACAACAACAACAACAACAACAACAACAACAACAACAACAACAACAACAACGACGACGACGACGACAACAACAACAACAATGACAACAACAACAACAACAACAACGACGACAACAATGACAACAACAACAACAACAACGAACACGACGAGGATGATGGCATCTACGACGACGACGACGACGACAACAACAACAACAACAACAACAACAACAATAATAATAACGACTACGACGACGACAACAACGACAATGTTGAGACCAACGACATGAACGATAACAACAACAATGACAACGGCGACATTAATGACAACAACAACAACATCAACTACTACTACTACAACAACAATGAAGACGACGACGACGACAAAAACAACAACAACAACAACAACAACAACAACAACAATAATAATAACAAGAACAACTACGACGACGACGACGACAATGACGACGTCGACGACGAAAACGACGACAACAACGACAACGACAATAATGACGAGAACAATGACAACAATGACAACTACAACAACAACAATAAGAACATCAATGACAACATCGACAAGAATAACAACAACGACAACAACAACAACGATGACGACAACCACGACAACGATGACAACAACGACTACGACGAGAACAATCACAACAACAACAACAACAACAATAACAACAACGACAACAACAGCAATGACAACGACAACGAGGACAACAACGATCACAACGATAACAACAACAACAACGACGAAGATGACTTTGAGGACGACGTTGAAGATGATGACAACAACGACGACAACAACAACAATGACGAAGTCGACTTTGACGACGATGACGACAACGAGAATGACGAGAACAACGACAAGAACGATAACGACAACAATGACAACAACGACATTAACGACAACAACAACACCTACTACTACTACTACTACTACTACAACGAAGACGACGACGACGACAACAACAACTTCAACAATGATAACAACTACTACAACAACAACAACAACTAATACGACAACAGCAACAACAATGACAACAACAACAACAACAACAACAACAACAACAACAACAACAACAACAACAACGACGACGACGACGACGACGACGATGAAAAAAACAACGACAACAATGACAATGATGAGAACAATGACAACAACGACAATAACAACAAAAACGACAAAAACAACAAGAACGACAAGAACAACAACAATAATAACAACAACAGCTACAACAATGGCAACAACGGCATCAATGACAGCAAGAACAACGAAATCAACTACAAGCATGACGATGACGACGACAACAAAAAAAACAACAATAACAACAACAACAACAATAACAACAACAACAACAACAACGACAACAACAACAAGAACAACAACAGCAACAACGACGACGAAGAAGAAGCGAACATTGACGACAACAACGACAATAGCTAGAACAACGACAACAATGACTACAACGACAACAATGACAACAGCGACAACAACGACAACAGTGATAGCAGCGACAACAGCAACAAGAACAAGAACAACAACAACAACAACAACAACAACAACAACAACAACAACAACAACGACGGCAACAACGACAACAGCAACAAAAACAACAACAACAACAACAACAACAACTAAAACGAACACGATGACGATGACGACAATGACGACGATTACAACAACAACAACAACAACTACTACTACATCAACAACACCAATAACAACAACAACAACAACAATAACAACAACGACAACAACGATGACGATGATGATGATGACGAAAACGACAACAACGACGATAACAACGGCAATGATGGGAACAACGACAACAACGATAACGACAACAACGACGACAACATCGACAACAATGACAACAGCGATAGCAATGAAAACAAGAACAACAAAACAACAACATCGAAGACGACGACGACGACAACAACAACAACAACAACAACAATAATAATAACAACGACGACGACAACAACGACAATGTCGAGAACGATGACAAGAACGATAACAACAACAATGACAACATTGACATTAACGACGACAACAACAACAACTACTACTACTATTACTACTACTACTACAACAACAATGGAGACGACGAAGACGATGAAAACAACAACAACAACAACAACAACAACAACAACTAAGACGACGACAACGACAACGACGGCGACAATGACAATGTCGACGATGACAACCACGGCAACAACGACAACGACGATAATGACGAGAACAACTTTAACAATGACAACTACGACAACAACAATAAGAACAACAAGAATGACAACATCGACCAGAATGACAACAGCGGCAGCAGCGACAACAACAACAACAACGACGACGACAACGATGACAACGATGACAACAACGACTACGAGGACAACGACGATAACAACAACAACAACAACAACAACAACAACAACGACAACAACCGCAATGACAACGACAACGAGGACAACGACGATAACAACGACAATGACGAGAACAACGACAACAGCGACAACAACGACAACAAGAAAAACAACAACAACGAAGACGACAACAACAACAACAACAACTACAACTACAACAACAACAACTACTACTACAACAACAACAACAACAATGACGACAACAGCGACAACAACGACGACAACAACAACAACAATAACAACAACTACAACAAGAACTACAACAACGAAGATGACTTTGAGGACGACGATGATGATAATGACAATAACGACGACAACAACAACAACAACGAAGACGACTTTGACGATGATGACGACAACGACAATGACGAGAAGAACGACAAGAACGATAACAACAACAATGACAACAACGACATTAACGACAACAACGACAACGACAACAACAATAACAACAACAACAACTACTACTACTACAAGTACTACTACTACAATAACAACGAAGACGACGACGACGACAACAATGAGAACAACAACAACAACAACAACTGATATGATAACAACAACAACAATGACAACCGCAACAACGACAACAATGACAACGACGACGATGATGACGATGAAAAAACAACGACAAGAACGGCAATGATGAGAACAATGACAACAACGACAATAACAACAAAAACGACAAGAACAACAAGAATGACAACAATAATAACAACAACAGCTACAACAATGAAAACAACGATATCAGCGACAACAAGAACAACAAAATCATTGACAAGCACGACGATGAGGACGACAACAACAAAAACAACAACAACAACAACAACAACAACAACAACAACAGTAACAACAACAACGATGACAACAACAACAACAACAAAAACAACACGAACAACAACAACAACGACAGCGACAAAAACAACAGCAACAACGACATCAATGACAACAACAACAGCAGCAAAAACAACGAAGACGACAACGACAACAACAACAACAACAACAACCACAAGAACAACAAAAACAACAATGAACACGACGACGATGACGACAACAACGGCGACGACAACAACAACAACAACAACAACAAAAACAACAACAATGACAACAACAACAACAACAAAAACAACAACGACGACGACGACGACGACAACAACAATGCCGACGACGACGACGAAGACAACGAGACGGCGTCGACAACTTCGATGACAACGACAATGACATGACTAACGACAACAACGACAACAACGACAAGAATGAATAGAAGAAGAACAACAACAACTGATAGAGGCAAAGTTGTCCCTGTGTTTCGATGAGATCGTGGGTATCGTTTCGGTGGAGTAGACTTTGACGATCCGACTACGAACGTGTGAGGATGTCGTGCCTTAGCAATCGCTAAACCAACTCCGAGAGGTTATTAACCATGCCGGAGCACGATCAACCTAACGACGAAGGTCTGTTTCCTGCACGCAAACGAAGAACAAGCAAGAAACCAAGAAGCAATCAAGATATTGCCAATATAAGAGGAATGCTTTATTGAGGAAGGTGGCGTTCTGTGACACCTTTGTCTGGTTGTAGAAGACTAACGAAGAACGCGAAGTTGCAGCAATGGCAAACATGTAATCTAAACAAACCCAAGTCTAAACGGTGCCCTAAGGGATGTATATATGATGTAATAGAGAGGAAATTTTGTGACCCTTGGAGGAGGGGTCCGAAAACAGCTCCAAACTCGATCTCCCCACACATACGGACTCTAAAAATAGCCTATATTATGGTATTCCGAAATTACATGGGTCTGGCCCAAAAATAAGGTGACGCAACACCTATAATAGCCTATGGACCAAATTTATAAAGTGGCATCTTGAATATTTCGTCCAAAGCCTTCATGCTCTCCTTATGGTGGCTTTAGAGTGCTAAAATGACCAGTGGAAGCTCCATTGTTCTCTCCCGAGTGTGCACCTTATTCTCCATGCTTGACCCCGCTCCAACAGATATCCTTCTTGTCCATGAGAGGTCCTTCATTCATGAGCACAACAAAAGTATCTAACTTAGGAAGCATCATATGTTCATGAACATTAGAAGGATTTCCAAGAAACGAAAGTACCTGGTAATTAAATTGGCGTGCACGAATTCTAGTAACTGGTCCAGTATGTATAGCAACTGGGCTGTGGGTGTAACAATGGTGTTGATATCCTCATCATCCTCGCCTTCTTGTACTGAAGTCGTCCTCGAGGGAAGCTCATCTTCCTTACCCAAATATGGCTTCAAATCAGCGATGTTAAAAGTGGGACTAACCCCAAAATCTGCAGGCAGCTCAAGTCTATATGCATTATCATTTATTTTCTCTAACACTTTGAAAGGACCATCGTCACCTAGCATTAGTTTTGACTTGCACAAATCAGGAAACATATCCTTACGCAAATGCAATCAAACAAGATGTCCATGTGCAAAGACAACCTGTTTTCTACCATTATCTCCATCAAAATTATATGGAGCATTCATGTGCTCAATGTTTTCCTTGGTTAACTCATGCATGTTTAATATGAAATCAGCACGTTCTTTAGCATCAAAATTAACCTTCTTCGAAGCTGGAAGAGGTAACAAATCAATAGGTGCAGAGGTAGGAAACCGTAAACAACTTCAAAAGGACACATCTTTGTAGTAGAATGCAGCGAACGATTATAAGAAAATTCAATATGAGGCAAGCATTCTTCCCACAGTTTTAGATTATTCTTCAAAACAGCCCTAAGCATAGTAGACAAAGATATATTGATTACTTTAGTTTTTCAATCAGTTTGGGGGTGACATGTAGTACTAAAAAGAAATTTTGTCCCCAACTTAGTCCATAAACATCGCAAAAAGTGGCTAAGAAATTTAGCATCATGATCTGAAACAATCGTATTTGGCACACCATGCAAGCAAATAATTTCACGACAGAACAAATCAGCCACATTAGCAGCATCATCACTTTTATCACATGGAATAAAGTGTGCCATTTTTGAAAATCTGTCCACGACAACAAATATGCTATCCCTCCCCTTCTTTGTTCGAGGTAAACCGAAAACAATGTCCATAGATATATCCTCCCAAGGAATACTAGGTATAGGCAAAGGCATATATAAACCATGAGGATTGAGTCGTGACTTAGCTTTTTGACATGTCGTGCAGCGAGCAACAAAACGCTCAACATCCCGTCGCATGTTTGGCCAAAAGAAATGTGTAGCAAGTACGTCCTCCATCTTCTTTACGCCAAAGTGTCCCATCAATCCCCCTCAATGCGCCTCCTGTAACAACAAAAGACTAACGGAGCTAGCTGGAATGCATAGCTTGTTAGCACGAAACACAGATCCATTATTAATGATGAACTTGTTCCATGTTCACCCTTCTTTACAATTCTCCAACACATCTTTGAAATCAGCATCATGCACATATTGATCTTTGATGGTCTCCAAACCAAATATTTCAAAGTCAAGTTGTGAAAGCATAGTATAACGACGAGACAAAGCATCAGCAATAATATTTTCTTTACCCTTCTTGTGTTTAATGAAGTACGGAAAAGTCTCAATGAATTCAACCCATTTAGCATGTCTACGGGTCAGTTTTGCTTGAATTTTAATATGTTTCAAAGATTCATGATCAGAATGTATGACAAATTCTTTGGGCCATAAATAATGTTGCCATGTTTCCAAAGTCCGAACAAGAGCATATAATTCCTTATCATAAGTAGAATAATTCAGACTAGGCCCACTTAATTTTTTTCATAAAAGTGTGCAACAGGTTTACCATGCTGTAATAACACACCAACTAACCCAATTCCACTAGCATGACATTCAAGCTCGAATGTCTTATTAAAATCAGGAAGTTGGAATGAAGGAGCATGTGTTAACTTATCTTTCAAAACCATGATGGCTACATTCTGTGCGGTACCCCAGGAATATGGCACATCTTTCTTTGTAAGCTCATTGAGAGGTGCAGCAATGGTGCTGAAATCTCTCACAAAACGCCTATAAAACTCGGCGAGTCCAAGGAATCTCCTCACTTGTGTGACCATTTTGGGTTGTGGCCAACTATCAATAGCTTCAATCTTGGCTTTATCAACTTCAATGCCCTGTGGAGTAAGAACATAGCTAAGAAAAGATACTCGGTCTGTGCAAAAGGTGCACTTCCCAAGGATACGAAACAGACATGCATCACGTAGAGCAGTAAAAACAGCACGCAAATGATCCAAGTGTTCCTCCAAAGATCTACTATAAATCAGTATATCATCAAAGTAGACTACCACAAATCGTCCAATGAAAGCATGTAAAACCTCATTCATTAATCTCATGAAAGTGTTAGGTGCATTAGTCAATCCAAAAGGCATAACTAACCACTCATATAAGCCAAACTAAGTTTCAAATGTCGTTTTCCATTCATCTCCCAATTTCATGCGAATTTGATGGTATCCAGTACGCAAATCAACTTTGGAGAAAATTATAGAGCCACTTAATTAATCAAGCATATCATCTAGCCTAGCAATAGGATGACGATAACGAATAGTAACATTATTAATCCCTCAACAATAAACACACATACGCGATGTACCATCCTTTTTCGGCACCAGAATAATAGGAACAACACGAGGACGAAGAGATTCAAGTATATAACCTTTGTCGAACAGCTCTTGTAGTTGACGCATAATCTCCTTCATCTCATCTTGATTGGCACAGTATGGTGCACGCTTGGGTAGAGATGCACCGGGAATTAAGTCAATCTGATGCTCAATCCCTCTAATAGGTGGTAATCCCGGTGGCACGTCTGGTTGAAAGACATCAGAGAACTCCTGAAAAATGTTAATGACTGCAGGAGGCAAAGAGGGTGGCATGTCCTCGAATGAATATAATACCTCTTTGCATACGAAAACATAGCAAACAGATGTAGTAATATCCAAATCAGTAATATCTGATTTAGTGGCAAGTAAACAACCAGTCTTCTGTTTTATTTCAGAGGCAACACTAGATGATGATTTAGTAGGCTTATTGTGTTGCTCAAATTCCTTTGCTACAATCTGATTTTCGCTCTTATGTAGGTCTTATTTTGCTTTACTAGCTCTAGCAACGTCGTCTTTCATAATATGTTCAATAGACATAGGAAGCAAAGTTATATTTTGATCCTTACGAACAATACGTGTTACCTTAACCTTGCCATTGTTGTTGAACCACTAGATATAATAAGGATGAGGATGTGGTCTAGTGGTGAGAGACAACTTCTCCACCATCGCCATGCTAGCTAAGTTGTTGCAACTCCCTCCATCGATGATTATGCGAACAAAACGTTCCTTTACCACTCCCTTAGTATGGAACAAGTTATAGCTGCGATTTTGCTCAGCCCGTGTTACCTGCACACTTAAAACACGTTGAGCAACTAAGCTTTCATACCTGTCAGCGTAGTCAACAGCCATGTATTGTGTCTCTTGTTCAGTATCATCAACACCCCGTTCTTCTTTTGCAATAAGAGCTAGAGTCTCCTCATCATAATCATTAGCGGAGTCATATCCACCATCCTCAGTAATAATCATCACGCGCTTGGATGGGGACTCTCTTGCATAATGACCTCCACCCTTGCAACGACAACAAATAACCTCATGGATGAAGAAGAGCTCGGTGCAGGCCCAGAAGGTGTGCTATTGGCGAAGGGTGTGGCAGGGGCCTGTTTCCTGGTATCTTTGGTGGAATTGGCGGCTGAAGTAGGCGGTGCTGATGTAGAAGGACATGTGGAAGTAGATGTGGGTCGTGGGATCCATGAGAAAGTGCGACCTGCAGACAAATTAGTTCTCGCCAATGCCTATCTATCCTGCACTTCACGTTCAGCTTTGCAAGCAAGATGCAAGCGCCGAGAGGAGAAGTGTCGCGGCACGATAGATCAATGATAAATATTTCAGATGAGATTTCAGAGTATATAGGTTGTTCCCTTCCTAGAAAATCTCAAACCTTGTTTGAGAAACCTGCACGTAGGCGGAACCTTGTCAGGATCAGTGCGCCTTACTTTGTTTCGAACTAGTTCAACGACCGGAACGGCCACAGAATGCATTCTCACTGTTTCGAACCTGTTCAACAGTCTAAGGGGCTACATAGCACCTTATTTCGCCTCGAGCCACGCTCGACGATCTAATGGTTGCACTGAGTGCGGCAAGGAGCCTTGCCTGTAACGACCCCTCAAGCGTACTGCTAAGGATCCGTTCCTCAAAGCACTAGCGGCAGGACCAGTCGCGCGGGCGAGCTTTCTGAAAATGCAAAAGGCGTATCATTCAAGGAGAAGGATCACATGCAAGGGAAACAACATTTCATTCATTTGTTTGAAACAAACTCAGACATATTCCATGAATGATTTTTGCTACTCTAACCTATTACATTGTCTTTCGGCGTGGGACATGCTCGCCGGACATAAGTTCAAGAAGACAAAAAGCGGGACGACCCCCTGCGCAACCCAGGCTGGGTTCTCCTGGACCAGCACTACGCGGAGGAGAACGGGGTCGGAGGACAGGGCGACCCGAGGCAATGAAGAAGCCATAGCCCGCGATGACTCCTCCTCAAAGACGAGGCATCAATACGGGCTCCGGCAGAGTAACCCCACCAGGCGGGGGACAGGCGTGAGTAGGCCTCGGCGGTAGGGCCGGCAGTTAGTCGGAGCTCGGGGACTCGTACTCCGACCTGGCCCCCAAGATCCTAACGTGCCAACACCGCCACTTCTACTGATGTCCTCCTCGTCGCTATCGCTCGAGGAGGGACATTCGGCGCCGCTCGAGCTCTCTTGGCAGCAGCCGAGACGCACACCTGAGCGCCCGCAAAACTTAACGAATATCATATTATCCTCCGCTAGATTGAAGCGGAGGATATGCCCATCCTCGAGGATGTGGGCGCGGGCGAAGGCTTTCCAGCCCCACCCGAGCAACATGGAGCGGCCCTTCGGGTACTCTCCGTGCACTTGCATAGCGCCGTGGGAGCAACCGTACGTCCGCAACCACAAGAGAGGGGGCTTGGCGGCCTCCATCGCCCTAGCAAAAGGGCGAGGGAGATGCAAATGCCCCTGCGGGACTCCGTGCAGCTCCACGACGAACTCCAGCGCCGTCCCGTCCGAGTGCCCACGAAGCACGGGAGAAGACGGAGGTGCTAGAGTAGCACTCCGCCTCCCCCGACCACGACCTCTGCATCAACCGCGGCTCCTCACCCCTCCGCCCCCACGGACGCTTGTGCCGCCCTCCGCAGCTGCACTCCCTAAAGGTGTGGCATGATCCGAGTCGAATCCCCTTGTCGTCCTGGCGGCCGATGGTGGCCTCCCTCGTCCCCTAGCCATGGTTAGAGGCGAGCGCCACCTGGAGCTAGAAAAGATTCTAAAGATTCAAGCTAGGGGTGGTGGATGTTCTAGGAGCAGATGGATGAGCAAAACCCCCTCGCAAACTCCCTAATTTATAGGGCGAGGCTCGGGGGGCGAGCTCCCCTCACTCCAGAAATCGCCGCCCCTCTCGCCCAATCACCCATGATCCCAGGCGAACAGGGAACCACCCTGCTGCACCAATAAATGCGGGGGCGGGCCATGCCACGACTGCGGCCATTATGGCCACGAAATCCACTTGCCTCACCTTTACTGCGCATGCTTCACAAGTGGCTGTAACGCATCGGGAGGTGGGGAGGCTATTGTGCACGCACTTCTCCACCTCGCGCGTTTGATGCGCGACGTGGGGAAGGGCCGCCCGCAACGGCACGAAAGCTACAAAGTCCCGTGCTAACGAAGTCCATGCACTACTTTGGGCCTGGCCCAGCAACGCCCCGCGCGCGTTCGTGGACAAGGCCCGGGGGCTCCTGTCGGTGTAATAAAGAGTGGGGTCCCTTGGGCCCCAGACATGTGCACGGGCATCGGCGACGCCCCCGATGGTAGTTTATCGAAAAGAGCAGCAGAAAGGCAGTCCAAGACCAGTCGAGGCCACGCCATTCCCTCACTGCGAGGGGCGTGGAGTACAAGGGCTCCAAACGCAAGGCCCTGGCAAGCCATCCTTGACGGGAAGATTCCCAAGGCCCCGTCAAGCCAGCTTCGGCGGGAAGACTACCCGAAGAATAGCAAGACCCCGGCAAGTTTCCCTTGCTGGGAAGGCTCGCACAAACAGGCGAGCCCCCCCCCCCCCCCCCCCGCAAGCCCTCCTTGCCGGGGAAGTGACCAAGTCACCCGATGGAGGCTCCAGGCTAGCAAGCCCCTGTTCGCTCGCCAGGTGTCCCCACCAGTTTATACCACAATCCAACCGCTCCAGCACATCCCTTGTGTGCCATCACAAGGCCCAGGTGTCGATTCACCTGGGTACGTGTCGCAACCATCTTGCGGCAGGTCGGGGGTCCGACAAGGCATTTACTACCCCTCACACCACCGACGAAGTAGAGTGGTGAACACTAGTCAGTGTGCATCCCGTGAGCACATTGTTGGTGACCCCTTTGGCTCAATGCTTATTCTTAGGGGTTGAACTTTTTGGCGATCAGAAACTCCCTAAGCAACAACAACAACAATACCACCAACAACAACAAGGACGACGACGACAACAACGACGACAACAACAACGACAACAACAACATCATCAACAACAACAACGACGAGGACAACGACAACAACAACAACAACAACAACAACAAGAACAACAACAACAACAACAACAACAACAACAACAACAACAACAATGACAACAACAACAACACCACCAAGAAGAAGAAGAAGAAGAAGAAGAAGAAGAAGAAGAAGAAGAAGAACAACAACAACAACGACGACGACGACAACGACGACAACGAGGACAACGGCGACAATGACGACAATAACGAGAAGAACGACAACAATGATAACAACAACAATAACAACAATATCAACAACAACAAAGACAACATCGACAACAACAACGATAACAACAACAACAACAGCAACAACAACGACAACAACAACATCGATAACAACGACGATGACGACAACAACAACGACGACGAAGATGAGGACGACGATGACGACGACGACGACGACGGCGGCAACAACAACAACAACAACAACAACAACAACAACAACAACAACAACAACACCAACAACACCACCACCACCACCACCACCAACAACAACAACGACGACGATGAGGACGACGACGACAACTACGACGACAACAACGACAATGACGAGAACAACGAATAAAAACAACAAAAACAACAACAACAACAACAACAACAACAACAATAGAGACAACAACGACATCAAGGACAACAACAACAACAACAACAACAAAGACGACGACGATGACAACAACAACAACATCAACAACAACAACAACAATATGCACAATAAGAAAAGGAACAACAGCGGTGACGACGACTATGATGAAGACAACGACAACAACAACAACAACAACAACCACAATAAGAACAACAACAACAACAACAACAACAACAATAGTAACAACAACTACAACAACAACAACAAGAAGAACAAGAAAAACAACAACAAAAAAAACGACAACGACGACAATGACGACGACGACGACGACGAGAATAACAAGAACAATGACAACAACGATAATAACAACAATAACGACAACAATAACAACAACGACAACAGAGGCAACAATGACAAGAAAAACGACAACAATGAAACAACAAAAACTATGACAATAGAGACAACAATGACAACATCGAAGATACCAACAACAACAACAACAACAGAGACAACAATGACGAGAACAACAATAACACCGACAACAACAACAACGACGACAACAATGACAACAACAACAACAACGACAACAATAACAACAACAACAATAACAACAATGATGACAACAATGACAACGACGAGATCAAGACAACATTGACAACAACAACGACGACGACAACAGAGAGAACAATGACAACAGCGACAACAACGACGACGACAACAGAGAGAACAATGACGACGACAACAAAAACAACAACAACGACGACGAAGACAACAAAAACAACAACAACGACGACGAAGACGACGACGACAACAACAACAACAAGAACCACTACAACAACAACAATTACTACAACAACAACAACAACGACGACGACGACGATGACGATGATGATAATGATCACAACGACGACAACAATGACAACGACGAAAACGACAAGAACAACGAAACCAATGACAACTACGAGAACAACAACAACAACAACAAGAACAACAATGGCAACATCGTCAACAATGACAACAGCGAGAACAACGACAACGACGACAACCATAGCGACAATGACGACCACAACGACAACGACAAGAACAACGACCACAATGATTACGATGAGAACAACGAAAACAACGACAACAACAACCACAACGACAACAAAGACTAGAATGACAACAATGACAACAATAACAACAATACAACGAAACTATGATGACCATGATGACAACAACAAGAACAACAAGAAAAACAACAAGAACAACAACAACAACAAGCACAACAATGACGACGATGACGATGACGATGATTACGATGACGACAAAAACGACGATGACGACGATGACAATGACGACGACGACAAGGATGACGACGACGACGACGACGAGAAGACAACAACAATAACAACCACAACAACAAAAACAACAACAACCACAAATAACAACAACAACAACACAACAACCACAACAACAACTACAACAACAACGATGACGACAACAATGACAACGACGACGACAGCAACGACAACGACAATGACGACAACAACGACAGAGACGAGAATAACGACAACAATGAAAACAACAACAATAACAACAACAGCAACAACAACAATAACAACAAAAACAACAATAACAACAACAATAGTAAGAACAACAACAACAACAACAACAAAAACAAGAAACACAACAACAACAAAAATGACAACGACGAAAATGACGACGACTACGACGACGACGACGGTAATAAGAAGAACAACGACAACAAGGATAACAACAACAACAATAACGGCAACATCGACAAATATGACAACAATGACACCAACGACACCAACACAACAACAACTACAACAACAACAACTACGACGTCAACGATGACGGGAACTACGATAACACCCACAACAACAACGACGACGACAATAGAGACAACTATGACAACAACGACAACAATAACAACAAGAACAATAACAACAACGATGATAACAATGACAACAATGAGAACAAGACAACAATGACAACAACGACGATGACTACAACAGAGGGAACAATGAACACAACGAAAACAACGACGACGACGACAACAACAACAACAACAACAACAACAACAATGAAGACGACGACGACGACGACAACAACAACAACAACAACAAC
>NC_058524.1:330919742-330924742 GCF_904849725.1 Hordeum vulgare subsp. vulgare | reverse complement strand
GCTGGTAGGTAAGGCCCTCATCTTGGAGGGGAAACACCAGTAGATGGAGAACCGCAAGCGGAAGTATGGGATTGGAAAGTTCAACTTTGGCACTCAGCAGAAGCCTCGCTACACCCCCTATTCAGGGAATGCCGGGACTGGATCCGGTAAGTTTGGATGACACGTCCAGCATAACCACCCAGTGCACAACCATGGAGGCCACAACCATGGAGGGAACCACCGCAACAACAGCAACTTCAGGAATGGCGGTACTGGTACTCAGCAGCATTCAGCTCCAGCTCAGAAGGATCTGAATCACATCACCTGCTTCAAGTGTTAGAAGACGAGACACTATGCCACTGAATGTCCCCAGAACAAGCAGGGAAATGGAAACGCCAACGGCAACTCTGCAGCAAAGAAGCCCAATCCTTTTCCTCGAGCTCAGGTGAATCACATTGATGTTGAAGAGGTCTATGATCACCCCGATACTGTGGTTGTTAAGTTTTTGCTAAATTCACGTCCAGTATTGGTACTTTTTGATTCTGGTGCAACGCATTCATTCATATGAAGGGTAGTTGTGGAAAAGTATAGTTTGCCAACTAGAACCCTCAGACAGCCTATTAAGGTCAGTTCCCCAGGAGGCATGATGACAGCCGGGATAGGATGCCATGCTTTGAGTCTCAACATCGGGAACCATAATTTTCCCACCGACCTCATCGTATTAGAGTCCCACGGATTGGATGTAATCCTAGGCATGGATTGGTTGGCCAAGTATCAAGGGAATATTGATTGTGCCCTTAAGTCTATTTTGCTCACCACCCCCGAGCAGAAGCGGATTAAGTACGTGTCTCAGCGCCCGACACGGAGTAAACGAGTAAACTCTCTCACGAGAGTAGTCCAGGAGGAAGTACCGATTGTACATGAGTACCCAGATGTATTTCCGGAGGAATTGCCGGGCATGCCACCCGATAGATAGATTGAGTTCTTGATTGAGCTATTACCCGGAGCAGCCCCGATATCCAAGAGACCCTATCGGATGCCCGCAAATGACTTGGTAGAAATCAAGAAGCAAATTAAGGAGTTGTTGGACAAAGGGTATATTCGCCCAAGTTCTTCACCTTGGGGAGCCCGAGTGCTCTTGGTTGAAAAGAAGGATAAGTCCTTGAGAATGGTTGTCGATTATCGTGCATTGAACGAGGTGACCATCAAGAACAAGTACCCCTTGCCGATGAGCAATGATCTGTTTGATCAGTTAGTTGGAGCTCGCATATTCTCAAAGATCGATCTTCGATCCGGGTATCATCAGTTGAAGATTCGTGAACAGGATATACCCAAGACAGCCTTCACCACTCGGTACGGCTTGTATGAGTACACGGTCATGTCATTTGGACTAACTAATGCTCCGGCATATTTTATGAATCTGATGAACAAGGTATTTATGGAATACTTGGACAAGTTTGTCGTGGTGTTCATCAATGACATACTGATATTCTCCAAGAACGAAGAGGAACACAAGGAACATCTGCGTCTAGTTTTGGAGAAACTTCGAGAGCCTAAGCTGTATGCAAAGTTTAGCAAATGTGAGCTTTGGTTGAAGGAAGTCGGATTCCTCGGTCACGTCATCTCAGGAGAAGGAATAGCAGTGGACCCTGCCAAGGCCGCAGCTATCACCGAATGGGTAGCACCCACTTCAGTGAAGGAGATCCGCAGTTTCCTCGGACTTGCCGGATATTACCGAAGGTTCATTGAGAATTTCTCAAAGATCGCCAAGCCCATGACAGAGTTGTTGAAGAAGGAGTCCAAGTATGTTTGGACTGAGGAATGTGAAATCAGCTTTCAAGAGTTGATGAAACGTCTAGTTACAGCCCAGTGCTGATATTGCCGAACATTCGGAAGGATTTCCAGGTTTACTGTGACGCTTCTCGTCAAGGACTCGGTGGAGTGCTCATGCAAGAAGGTAAAGTTGTAGCCTATGGATCCAGACAGCTCAGACCCCATGAGTTGAATTATGCCACGCATGACTTGGAATTAGCGGCCATAGTGCACGCTCTTAAGACCTGGAGACATTTCCTGATCGGAAATAGTTGTGATGTTTCCACTCATCACAAGAGCCTGAAATATATCTTCACGCAGAAGGAGTTCAACCTCAGACAGAGGCGATAGCTAGAGTTGATCAAGGACTATGACATGAGATTGCATTATCACCCAGGCAAGGCAAATGTTGTAGCCGATGCGTTGAGCCGTAAGAGCTATGTGAACACGCTCATAGCAGGAGGATTACCCCAGGAGTTAGCCGATGACCTCCGAGAGCTCAAATTGGAAATAGTTCCAAGAGGATTTGTTGCCACACTAGAAATTCAGTCCACTTTGACAGAAAATATCTGCGAGGCACAGAAATCAGACAAGGAGATAGTTGAGATTAAGCAGAAAATGAAAGACGGGAAGGCTAAAGGTTTTCGTGAGAATGAACACAGAACTTTATGGTTTGAGGATCGCATCTATGTGCCCAATGATCCCGAACTCAGGGAGTTGATACTTCAGGAGGCCCATGATTCCCCGTACTCAATACACCCCGGCAACACCAAGATGTATCTGGATCTGAAAGAAAGTTTCTGGTGGACAGGAATGAAGAAAGACATTGCCGAGTTCGTAGCAATATGCGATGTTTGTCAGCGAGTAAAAGCCGAGCATTAGAAGCCAGCAGGTTTGCTCCAACCTCTACCTATACCCTAGTGGAAATGGGAAAAGCTTGGTATGGACTTCATCATAGGATTACCCAGGACCCGTTCTGGCTATGATTCTATTTGGGTTGTGGTCGATCGTTTGACCAAGGTAGCTCACTTCATTCCTGTGAAGACTACTTACACGAGTGCCAAGCTGGACAATATATATATGACCAGGATTGTATGTCTGCACGGAGTACCGAAGAGTATTGTGTCAGATAGAGGGACTCAGTTCACATCAAATTTTTGGCACCAACTGCATGAAACCTTGGGAACGAGATTGGAGTTCAGTACAACTATTCACCCACAGACAGATGGACAGACCGAGAGAGTCAATCAGATTCTGGAGGACATGTTGAGACCTTGCGCACTACATTATTGGTCTAGTTGGGATGACAATTTACCTTATGCCGAGTTCTCATCCAACAAAAGCTACTAGACCAGTCTGAAGATGGCCCCTTTCGAAGCTCTATACGGAAGGAGGTGCAGAACACCGTTGATGTGGGAAGGAGTTGGAGACCGACAACTTTTTGGTCCCGACCTTATCCGAGATTCTGAAGAGAAGGTCAAGATAATTCGTGACCGACTCAAGATAGCTCAGTCCAGGCAGAAAAGTTAGGCTGACAGCAAACGCAAGGAAGTAACATACGAAGTGGGAGACCGAGCATACCTTCGGGTGTCTCCACTTCGAGGAATCAAGAGAAAGTTAGCACCCCGTTTCATTGGCTCGTACAAAATTCTTGAACGTAGAGGCGAAGTTGCATATAAACTGGAACTACCGGAAGGATTTTCTGGAGTTCATGATGTCTTCCATGTTTCCCAGTTGAAGAAATGCCACGCTGAGATGGCCGATGTTCCGTTGAGAGATACATTGCCCCTATAGGCCATACAGCTTGACAGTGATCTGACATATGAGGAGAAACCTGTCCGGATACTTGAGACTGCCAACAGAGTTACCCGCAGCAAGATCATCCAGTTCTGCAAGGTGTTGTGGAGCCGCCACACCGAGGAAGAAGCCACCTGGGAACGAGAAGAGGATCTTCGTCGAGACCACCCGCACCTATTTTCTAGCCAACCCGAATCTCGAGGGCGAGATTCATCTTAAGGTGGGTAGGTTTGTAACATCCCAATTTTCCTAATTGGGAATGTTTTACATTGTAGCTAAGCATCTATGCATATTGATTGAAATAAAGTTTGCAATTGAATTCTTTCGACTTTTGCCTTTTGCATTTCTATTTTTTCTTCACACGAGAAATGCCGGGAAATGATCTCTTGCACGCAAGAGAGAGCGGAGGAAAATGACCCTCCAAAAATGCGAGGCATTTCTGAAATATTTGGAGCCAAGAAAGCCAAAGTTTTATTGCGAAAATATTTGCAAAAAGAAAATAAAGCATTTAGGGAATTTCTGAAAAAAACATTTTTTTAAAGTTTTTATTTTTGCTTTGGAAAAATGTTAATCGAGTAGAGGATATTTTTCTGATTTTTTGGTATATAATATCCTATATTAATTATTTTTATTCGTTGCCTTTTTATTAGTTTTAATTTCTGTTTCGAAAAAAGACTAAAATAGGAAAGGTTTTTTTTAAAAGGAAACCGCGCGTGGGCGCATCTTAGAGTTGGGCCGAAATCCCCAGTAGCCGTGATCCGAGATCCCTAAGGATCTGCCGACCGCCCCCAAGCCCCCCAGCCCCCTCTCCCTCCCGCGTGGGACCCACCGCCCGATCTCTCCCCCACCTCGGTCACCTTCCTCCTCTCACCCCCCCTTTCCAAAACCGAGCCCGAGCCTGAGTCCTCCCCAGGTTCGCCGGGATCCGCCCGATCCCCCTGCTCTTTCCCTCCCTGAGCGCCTCTCTCCCCTATAAATACTGCCCCCGGCCGCCGCACCGCGTTCCCCAAATCGCCACGCCGTCCCGCCGCCCCCAAGCCGCACTGCTCCAGCCGCCGCCGGAGCACCCGACCTCGATCTACTCCGGCCACCCGCTGCACCACCTCCGGCCACCCCGACCCCTCCCCGACGCCACCAACGCGCTCGCCGCCCTCGCCCGCACCGACCGGAGCTCTTGCCGCCGCCAGAGACCCTCTGCAGCGCCGTCCCCGTCCACACCCGAGCCGCCGCCGCCGTCAAGACCTCGCCGGAGCAGAGCAACGCCGGTGAGCACCCCATCCCCCTCAGTAGCCGTTGGATCCTACACGTACGCTACGGATTAGATCGCGAATACCCCTTCGGTTTTCTAACAAAACCGAGCCGGTTTTATTCTATTAACTAATTAGCCAGGGAATTTTCGTTAAGCTTCGGCC
>NC_058524.1:330909742-330912242 GCF_904849725.1 Hordeum vulgare subsp. vulgare | reverse complement strand
TTCGTTGTTGTTGTTATTGTTGTTGTTGTCGTTGTTGTCACTGTTGTTGTTAATGTCGCTGTTGTCATTGTTGTTTTTTGTAACATCCCAAATTTTGGAATGTTAAAATAATTATTAGATTGATTGTTTGTTTGATTGCTTGAAACTTGAGTGGAATTTGAAACTTCTCAAAAAAATGAGAGGGAATAAAATGACTTTCCCAAAATTTTCTATTTTGAATCCCTTTTCAATTTTAAGTTTAAATATTTTCAAAACCCTTTGAATAAAAAAAAATCAAACGAGAGGAGAAAAATGACACTCCAAAAATCAGAGACAATATCTTGATTCAAATTTTAAGTATTTGCAATTTATTTGAAATGAAAATTCCTTTTCATTTTAAAGTTATTGCAAAAAAATAATTATTTTTAAATTATTTTTTTGGTTTTAAAAATATGTTCATGTTTTAGAATATTTTATTCTGAAAATTTTGATATATAATATGTCTATATAAAATGTTCTCTCTTTTTCATTTATACGTTTTTCTTCTTTGTTTTAAAAAAAAAATTTGTTCATTCGCAAAAAAAAAAATGCAAAGCGCGCCGAGGCCAACCAGCCCAACCATGTGCATGTGCTGCGCGGTGGCCGAATTGCTTTGGCCCATACGGCACTTCCATTTCCCTCCTTTTTTCTAGTTTGTCTACGTTACGTATATGTTTAGTCCCACATTGCCTATCTATGGACCATTAGACCTCCCTTCCACCTATAAGTATAGACCCATAGAAGCATCCAAAAATCATCTATTTCGGGTTAAATCAATCTTTTGGTTTAACTAGATTTATTAAATAAATAAAAAATTCCTTCTCTTCGGCGGGATTTGTGGAAGTCGTCTCCTCATTGGAATTAATTATTACTCTGCATTCTAAAGGTATTTTTTTCGTATTTTTTTACTCCCGTAGTTTATTATTTCTAGACTAGTATTCCTACACTAGTATACGGTAGAGTAATTAGATATATTAATTAGTCTTCGTATTTACACATTAGTACTAGAATTCTTTTAGACATAGCAATTTTCTTCCGTAAAACAGCTTGGCCATGATTTTTCAAATAGCCATAACTTTTTACTCGTTTATCCGAATTGGACGAAACCAACGCCTAGAGTTTCGTCTTGATCCCACCTATCCTGTGAACCTATCATATCAAATTTTTGAAATTTTCAAATTTCGAAATTTGCTCATATTCATATTCAAACTTCTTTTGATCATATCTTTTTATCCGTAGCTCCGTTTTAGATGAATTCAATTGCGTCGGATTCGTATCAAAGTAATCTTTCCGTTTGTATCATTACTTTTAACTTTTCAACTTATAATTTTGATCAAATCAGATTTATCTATTAGTGCCCAAAAGTGTTCACATCGTTCTTAGCCGATTAAATGTTATATTGAAGTATTTGTATCTTTTGATCCGCTATTTCAAATCTAGTAGTTCTTTTTTCTACACGCTCATATTGATCTACTATATTCAATAGCATCATTAGTTTCGACCTTTGAACATTACAAATTTGAGAGATTCAAATTTGTATTCGAACATTCATTTGATCTTATCTTGCAAATCGTACCACCTTTTCAATTGATTCCTTTTACCCCTAAACACTCATGTCATATATTTTTGTACGTAACCATCGCATTTCAGTTCAACTTCTCTTGACCTTTTGAATGCAAATTCAATTCATACTTCAACTCGCTATAACTTGCGTTGTGGTGCTCCATTTCAAGAAATTCTCTCTACAAATAAATTCTTATGTCTTATACTATTTGTCAAACAACATTCATGTTGTTCTCCCAATATTTTTTATCATCTCCCATAGTGTATGCAAGTCGAGCTTATATAGCGATAGTTAATCATCCTTTGACTCTTTTGAGTTGACCCCTTTCACCTTTCCTTTACAACACACTTAGAACCTATTTTTTTTATTAAACCTTAGTACGTTGTTATTTTGCACCAAGACATGCTTTGTTCTTATGTTCTCTTGGTTCTTCCTTTTTGGCACGAATGTTTATTGAATTCTATTCATTTACGATAGATTGCTCGGAGTGTGGCGAGTAGAATTATCAGGATTTTGAGAGCGACTATCTTCATCAAGTAATACCAGGCAAGTCACTTTGATCATACTATCACCTATGTTTTATGCATCGTAGTTCTACCATCCTATGCCCAATTGCATGCTGCTTAGGTACTTGGAAATTTTAGTATAGATTGTGGTATCATGTGGTATTCACACAACAACCTTGATACTTGGCCCCAGGACGACAAATTTCATATTGCTATGCTTGAGTAGACGGGATTTCGGTTGAGTGCATAACACGAGTGATGTGAGGTTGATTAAATAATCAAGACCGGTTAAGACAAGATTTTCAAGACCTTGGACGCAATGCAACTCTGGGTGAAGGACGGTTGATCGGCTCCTTGGAGAACCCAGTGGATGACCCGGGATGCTGGAGAGGCCATGACATCCTGCGGAAAG
>NC_058524.1:330884742-330887242 GCF_904849725.1 Hordeum vulgare subsp. vulgare | reverse complement strand
TTGTTGTTGCTGGTGGTGGTGGTGGTGGTGGTGGTGGTCTTGTTGTTGTTGTTGTTGTTGTTGTTGTTGTTATTGTTATTGTTGTTGTTGTTGTTGTTGTTGTTGTTGTTCTTGTTCTTATTGTCGTCGTCTTCGTTGTTGTTGTTGTTTTTCTTGTTGTTCTTGTTGTTGTAGTGATCGCCATCGTCCTCCTCGTTGTTTTTTTGTTGTCGTTGTTGTCGTCGTTGTTGTTTGCGTTGTTGTCGTCGTCGTTGTTGATTTTGTTGTCGTTGTTGTCGTTGTCGTTGTTGTTGTTGTTGTTGTTGTCTTTGTTGTTGTTGTTTTTGTTGTCATTGTTGTTGTCGTCGTCGTCGTCGTCGTCGTTGTTGTTGTTGTTGTTGTTGTTGTTGTTGTTGTTTTTTGATGTTGTCGTTATTCTCATCATTGTCGTTGTTGTCATCATCGTCGTCATTGTCACTGTTATTGTTGTTGTTGTTGTCGTCGTCGTTGTCGTCGTCTTCATTGTTCTCGTTGTCATCGTCGTCGTCATCGTCATTGTCATTGTTCTTGTTGTTGTTTTTGTTGTTCTTGTCATCCATGTTCTTCTTGTTGTTGTTTTTGTTGTTGTCGTCGTTGTCGTCGTCGTCATTCTTGCTGCTGTTGTTGTTGTTGTTGTTGTTGTTGTTGTTGTTGTCATTGTTGTTGTTTTTGTTGTTGTTGTTGTTGTTGTTGTTGTTGTTGTCGAAGTTTTTGTCGTTGTTGTTTTTGCCGTTGTTGTCGTTGTTCTCATCATTATCGTTGTTGTCGTCTCTGTCGTCGTCGTGGTTGTTGTTTTTGTTATTGTTGTTGTTGTTGTTGTTGTTGTTGTTGTTGATGTTGTTGTCGTCGTCGTCTTCGTTTTTGTTGTTGTTGTTGTTGTTGTTGTTGTTGTTCTTATTTATGTTCACGTTGTAGTTGTTGTTGTTGCTGCTGCTCCTGCTGTTGTTGTCGTCGTCTTCGTTGTTGTTGTCATTGTTGTTGTTGTCGTTGTTGTCACTGTTGTCGTTAATGTCGCTGTTGTCATTGTTGTTGTTGTTATTGTTCTTCTCGTTGTTCTCGTAATTGTCGTCGTTGTCGTTGTTGTCGTCGTTTTCATCGTCGTCCTTATGGTTGTTGTTGTTGTTGTAGTCGTCGTCGTCATCATCATCATCGTCATCATCGTTGTCGGCGTCATCATCGTTATCGTCACCTTCGTTGTTTTTGTTGTTGTTGTTGTTATCGTTGTTGCTGTTGTTGTCGTTAGTGGCGTTGTTGTCGTCGTTGTTGTTGTTGTTATCATTGTTGTCCTTGTTCTCGTCACTTTCGTTGTTGTCAACGTTCTCGTCGTCGTCGTCGTTCTCGTCGTCGTCCTTGTTGTTATTGTTGTTCCTGTTTTTGTTTTTGTTCCTGTTGTTGTTGTTGTTGTTGTTGTTGTTGCTGCTGCTGTTGCTGTTGATGTTGTTGTTGTTGTTGTTGTTGTTGTCGTCGTCGTCATCGTCGTCATCGTTGTAGTAGTTTTTGTTGTTATGATTATTGTTGTTTTTTTGTTGTTGTTGTTGTTGTTATTTTTATTGCTGTTGTTGTTGTTGTTGTTGTTGTCGTCGTCGTCGTCGTCGTCGTTGTCACCGTCGTATTCGGTATGGTTGTCATTGTGGTCTTCGTAGACGTCGTCGTCATCGTGGTCGTCATCCTTGTCCTCGTTGTCGTCTTCGTCATCATCGTCGTTGTTGTTGTTGTTGTTGTTGTTGTTGTTGTTGTTGTTGTTGTTGTTGTTGTTGTTGTTGTTGTTGTTGCTGTTGTTGTTGTCGCCGTCGTCGTCGTCATCATCATCGTTGTCATCGTCAGTCCCGTCTTCGTTGTTGTTATTGTTGTTGTTGTTGCTCTTGTTGTTGTTGTCGTTGTTTTCGTTGTTGTCGTTGTTCTCGTCATTGTCGTTGTTATCCTCGTTGTCGTCCTCGTCATCGTAGTCATTCTCGTTTTCGTCGTCATCGTTGTTTTTGTTGTTGTTGTTGTTGTTGCTGCTGCTGCTTCTGTTGTTGTTGTTGTCGTCGTCATCGTCGTCGTCGTCGTTGTAGTTGTTGTTGTTGTTGTTGTTGTTGTTGTTGTTGTCGTTGTTGTCGTCGTTGTTGTTGTCGTTGTTGTCGTCGTCGTTGTTGATTTTGTTGTTGTTGTTGTTGTTGTTGTTGTCGAAGTTTTTGTCGTTGTTGTTTTTGCCGTTGTTGTCGTTGTTCTCATCATTATCGTTGTTGTCGTCTCTGTCGTCGTCGTGGTTGTTGTTTTTGTTATTGTTGTTGTTGTTGTTGTTGTTGTTGTTGATGTTGTTGTCGTCGTCGTCTTCGTTTTTGTTGTTGTTGTTGTTGTTGTTGTTGTCATTTATGTTCTCGTTGTAGTTGTTGTTGTTGTTGCTGCTGCTGCTGTTGTCGTCGTCGTCGTCTTCGTTGTTGTTGTCATTGTTGTTGTTGTCGTTGTTGTCACTGTTGTCGTTAATGTCGCTGTTGTCATT
>NC_058524.1:330869742-330879742 GCF_904849725.1 Hordeum vulgare subsp. vulgare | reverse complement strand
CTACAGACAAATTGTGATCTACTGGAACAAGTTTCAACTCCAGTGGAATTCGGGACCAAAAGCTATGATTAAAACAAGATTGGAACTTTCTCTGCTTTGAATTAAAACAGAAAAAAGAAAAAAAACTGATTTGTGAACAAGGGGTCCACGTGGCATCTTCTGGTTGGCCTAGGTGGTGTGTGCTGCGGGGATAACTAGCAAACGGACGATACTTAAGTAAAACCTTCCGGCTAAATTTAAGTTAGACTAAAAACCGTTCGGTTCTTTAAAAAAACCGAAGGGGTAAGTTGCTTTTAATATACACGGTTGGATCTAGATCTAACGGTAAAACTATACAAAACAAAACAAACAAAAGAAAAAAAGAAAGGAAGGAGGAGTTACCTGCGCCCCTGGCTTGCAGCGACGGCAGGGAGGATGGTGGCATGGAGGGGCTGCTCCGACTTTCCTAAATAAAATATCACTTTCCATTTTTATTGAAATGGGGATTAAATAAATTAAAAGGGAAAGGAATATTCCTCAGAATATAGGGTAATATATATTAAAATTTTCAGAAAAACAAATCCAAAAAGATGGGCATTTTTCCACGACCAAAATGAAAAACTTAAAAAAAATGTTTTTCAGAAAAACAAATCCCTTATGCTATATTTTCTTTTTGCAATTATTTTCACGATAAAACTTTGGCTTTCTTGGCTCAAAATATTTCAAAAATGCCTCACATTTTGGAGGGTCATTTTCCTCCGCTCTCTCTTGCATGCAAGAGATTATTTCCCGGCATTTTCTCGGCGAAGAAAAATATAGAAGCAAGGGCAAAATTTTGAAAGGATTTCAAATCCAAACTCCGTTCAAATTTTCTATAGTTGAAGAAGTCATGTCATCTTCTCTCTTTGCTTTTAAAAGATTGAATTTGAATTCATCGGAGATGGGGAATGCCATTTTATTCCCTCTCATTCAAAATTTTTGAAAAGTTTTCAAATTTCACTCAAGCTTTCAGTCACTCAATCAATCAAATAATCATTCTAATAATTATTTTAACATTCCAAAATTTGGGATGTTACAAACCTCCCACACTTAAAATGAATCTCGTCCTCGAGATTCGGAGGGGCTAGAAAGAAAGGTTAGAGTTTGGGGGACTTCTAACAAATCCAACTTCCGGCAAAGTGGGATGCTACCACACTTAAAATAAAGATCACTGGTCCCTCAAAATATTTGACGATCCTGTGGGGTTTTTTGGCAACTGACTTCTCACAGTCTTCATATCTGACTCCTCTGGTGAGGCTGTACCATATAACGTTCTCATCAAAATCGAGGGTTCTTCTGTTGATATGAGCTTCTTCCGTTACTAGGTCTTCTTAACTGATAGTCTCACGGTCAATTCTAAATAACCTATCGATGATTCTCATGGTGGTCTACCATTCGTGGTTATCCTGCAGAGAGAGGGGTCTTGGTTTCATCCTCACCATAAAATTTCCTACGCGTGACAACAAGTGCCATGTACATGGGCTTTTCTTATACCATTATAAGGCTTAAACAAAAGCTTCAAAGTACGTCGTCTCTCACTATGGGTAAGTCTCTCAGATTTACCATTCCGAATAGCAAGAGAATGATAATAGTAAGTCGTCATGGTGGCCAAGCCATGTCGCACTGAAATCATTAACTTGTATAAGGCTTAGTGAATCTCGTATCCTAACACTTGGGCGTCCTCACAAGCGTTGCAGAATTTCTCTTGTCCACGAACGAAGTTGGGATAATCCATTGGTTCTGCAAGCTGAACAAAACATCTATCATATCTTCACAACTCTTTGGCTTTCTTATGTTCCTAAGAAAACATTTTCTGATCCATCATAGCTTCTTCCATAAATCATTTTCATTTCATAATCAATCCTTTATTACATCCTTGCTTTCTTCAAAATTCTAACTCAAAAGTAATTTATTACAAATGATGCCATCCACATTGTTCGGTATGGTCAAGCATTTCTGCCAACTTTATTCATCTGTCTCTCTTGGAGGTACTTTAGTTCCACTCGAACTTTCCGAGGTGCTCCTTGAAATTATCCATCTTTCGCTTCATCATGGTGGTCATGAGCTTCATCTCCATCATCTCCGCACGTACCTCACTCAGGTATTCCTGGGTATGACGGAGTCTTGCTTCAAGTATTTCTCCAATCTGACGTATGGCTTCCATGGCAGCTTCACGAACAACATCAAAGAAGGTTGCTCGTGGTACACGTGAAATGAAAAAGTATTGCCCCATAGTCTTTGGACAAACTCCTTTCACATGGTGGAGGTGTACTTCCACATACCAAAGTTCTACTCCACTTTCCATGAATGGGTAGCCTTTGTAGACTGCATCTCCTTCAAGATGAATGTGCTTCATCATGTCCTTCAGGATTTTTGGGTAATCATGGTCACTGGTCAGGGTCATGATCGTTTCTGGGCCCTTGAGGAATGACTCGTAGAGAGTTGTCATCTGCAGGTGTCAGTAAATAGGTACTCAGAGGAATGTATGTGTCTCCTTGGTAATCATGGTACATTCATACTCAGTGGATCATGTGGGTTTACCGATTACTACCACACTTAAATGAATTATACTCTTGCCTGCATAGACCATATTTTTTTCTTATCCTCATAAACTGTTGAGAGATCTTTGTTCGAAGAGAAACAACGCATACAGTTTCAACATAGGCAATCATAAGACAATAAATTCCATTTATTCATGATGTTATTACAATCTCAGGGACTTCTGTTACAATTTTTTTTCACTCCATGATCTCATGAAAAACAAGAGTTCTTCAGATTACACTAATTGCCGCGGTCAAAACTTAACTACTCCTTTTTAGCTTTCTTCCTTTCTGGACAATCGCTAGCAAAATGTCCTGCTTCCTTGCAACGAAAGCAAATGAGTTATGACCAGTCTCGAGGCGTCTTAGTGTTTGCTTTTTCTCCTTGGGTTTCCGGCTTCCTTCCTGAGCACATGTATTTGTGGTGGTGAAATTCCATACACTTGTAACATCTGACATGAGGCAGGTCTATATCTGCAGAGATGTGGCTCTTCCAAGAGTACCTTTTTTCTTTCTGGACACCTTTATTTTGGCCAGTTCTTCTATTTCAAGTGGATCAAACTCCGCTTCTTCCGTCGGGATGTTTCCCAGATACTCTCGGCTTCCCTTCGTGCAATCTTGTGAATAATGTCCTTCTTCTCCACATGAGTAGCATGCACTGGAGAAAAATCTGGTCAGACCTTGTCCATCACGGTCTTCAATATTTTCGTTCATCACCGACTCTTCTAGAATCTTCTTCTTGAGTGTTTCCTTCATTGCTTCTTTCTGCTGCTGGACAACTTGTTGCACCTTGGGGTAAATGTGACACTGAGTTGGGTAGTGGGTGGTTCCTTCACAAAGGAAACAAGTCACCTGACTACTTGGGCATTCCTCCGCTGGGTGATTTTCTTCACAATGAGTGCATCCATCCTTCTGTTCTTCCTGGGTGTGTCCTATTTCTCCACAGATCTTGCATGCACAAGTCTTCTCCTTCGGATTATCATAGCACTTCTGAATAAGACGGGATCTTAACAAAGTCTTCTTGAATTCATCCCAAGTTTCTGCTCCACTAAATCCTTGTATGGCATGGTGCATTTTCCACCAGATAGCAGCACTTTGGGTCCACTTCATACTTCCTTGAGATCAAGTTACTCCCGAAGTGGTTCTCCATGTTCTGAATCCATATCTCAGCTTCCAGCTGAGTCATTGGTCGAGAGACTACAAGTCCAGCTTCATACTCCATATGGTAGGGTTTAGGTTTTGGGGTGAGACGGGTAAGAGAGAGGGAGATATACACAATACAAACAATATTTTTGAGAATAGGTTTTAGTTGTGGATGTCGGAAAACACACACCAATTACGGCTCACAAATCATCGTATCTAACGTGGGTATATAAAAAGGGTTTGGACTTCTAATGGTCATATAATTATTCGAACGCTTTAGGGTCTTCAATAGGTGTAGCTTCAATTCTTCAAATGCATGGTGAAATCCTCTTTACTTTGAAGTAGAACTCCGCTGATTCTTCATGAGGTCAAAGGGGTAAGGGGATTGTATAACTATTTGAGGTGAGAGAGAACATTTGATGAAATAAGAAGAGATGAGAAGTGAAAGGTGTTCTCGAAAATAAGATTTTTTTTGAGAGATCCTATCCTAAGAAGTTTCCAGTTTCTAGGGTCACGTCCTACAGTCAACATGTGCTCCGATACCATTTCTGTAGCGACCCGCCTCAAAACGAGTCAAGCCTCTGTGTTTCTGTGCCATCCCTGGATCAGTATGCTGGCACACACAGTACATCAATGTATATATAAAAGTGCAATCACATGTAAATAGCGTAAAACTGATATATACCTTAAATATTTCAGCGGAAGCAGTCAAGGGAGTGGAGTCCCAATAAACACCAACGGCAAGTTGAGTGTAGACCGTAACCCTGAATCCTACTCTTACTCGTCGAAGAAAAATATCTGCAACATAAGACGTTGCAGCCGTGTAGGTCAGCATATTGAATATGCCGGCAAGTCACATAAGAGAGGGGTGAAAAGTAATCATCTATACTATATGCATATATGGCAGGTGGGGATATAAGTTTTTAGCGAAAATCAAGTTTTCTCCTACATCAGGAGAGGGCTAAAAGCAAAATGTTACTACATTGTTGGTTGTTAACGAGATGGCTGCACCAACCAATTCTCGTACCCATGTTGTCAATAATACCCACATCAATATTATTATTTGTGTTGAGAATTTCAGAAAACCTCCGTTCCTTTGGCTCAAGTTGTCCATGACCGTGGAGACGGCTAATCGATTAGGTTTGAGTACTCTGCAGAGTTTTGCACACGTTCCCCACAAGATTTGATCGCCTCCGAGTATGTCCTCGCACTTCAGGGTGTTTGAAGACCGGATGATCAAAACATGGTCTTTCAACGGGTCCCTCTGAATTCCTGTCGGTGCCCATCCATTCCTACCGTTCTTCTACATCTGCTAGCACCGCCTGTCCAGAGTCGCCGCGTTGTCCAACCAAGCCAGAGCCCATAATGACTTGTGGCTGTGCAGGTAAGCCTTGGGTCTTGAAAATATCCGTCCGTCTCTTTGAGCCTGGGTGAAGCTTTCCGCAGGATGTCATGGTCGTCTCCAGCATCCCGGGTCATCCACTGGTTTCTCCAGCGAGCCGATCAACCGTTCTTCACCCAGAGTTGCGTTGCATCATGAGCTCTTGAAAAGTCTTGACTTAACCGGTCTTGGTTACTAAATTATTCTCGCATCACTCGTGATAAACTCTCAACTAGAATCCTGTCTACTCAAGCATAGCAATATGAAATTTGTCGTCCCGGGCCAAGTAACGGTGTTGTTGGGTGCCTACCACATGATACTACAATATGTAACCATAATTTCCAAGTACCTACTCAGCATGCAATTCGGCATAGGATGGTAGAACTATGATGCATAAAACATAGGTGATACATGATCAAATGACTTGCCTCGTGATGTTGACGAATAAGAATTTCGCGAGAAATAACTTGATAGACTACTCGTCACTCTCCGATGAAATCTATATAACAAAAATATCATTCACATAAGCACTCTTACTAGCAATCATTCTAGCAATCAAAACAAAGGAGAGAGTGAATAAGAATCCAAAGGAAACTTCAAATAAGACTAGGGAGTCTTCTACTACGTCAAACACTAAATAGTTTTTGTCTAACGGAAAATAAAATACTTAAATAACATGGAACTAAGATATAAATTAACTAGTAATAAATAAAGTATTTTTCACAAAACTATTTGAAAGTATTTCCAAACGGGATTTGAAACAGTGGAGAAACCAATTGCAAGTTATTAGAGAACTAGAATTATTTCATGATAACATATAAAAGTAAAAATAAAGACTTGTTGCAAACCTACTGTTAACTAACAGAAACAAAACATAATCTTTCTGAAATATAAAAGAAAATAATTTAAAAACAATTATAGAAAAGGAAATAGCCATAATCCTAAAAGAGGTGAAACAGAAATTGTTTCACAAGAAACAATGAGCTAAAGTACTCAAATAATTCTGAAATTTTTACCACTGATAACTAAGATCACTAGTGATCAGTAGCAAAAAGAATCAAATTAAAAGCTATTTTTAAACTCCTGGAATAAGCAAAACAAGGTTTGAACTAAATATGATCTAATTCAAATTTGAAAATTTCAAACATAGACAAATTATATGTTTTTAAAAACTATAGACAAATTGTGATCTACTGGAACAAGTTTCAACTCCATTGGAATTCGGGATCAAAATCTATGATTAAAACAAGATTGGAACTTTCTCTGTTTTGGAATTAAAACAGAAAAAAGAAAATAAAACTGACTTCTAAACAAGGGGTCCACGTGGCATCTTCTGGTTGGCCTAGGTGGTGTGGGCTACGGGGATAACTAGAAAACGGCCGATACTTAAGTAAAACCTTCCGGCTAAATTTAAGTGAGACAGAAAACCGTTGGGTTTTTCATAAAAACAGAAGGGGTAAGTTGCTTTTAGTATACACGGTTGGATCTAGATCTAACGGTAAAACTATACAAAACAAAACAAACAAAAGAAAAAAAGAAAGGAAGGAGGAGTTACCTGCGCCCCTGGCTTACAGCGACGGCAGGGAGGACGGTGGCATGGAGGGGTTGCTCCGGCGAGGGGGGGGGGGGTCGCCGGCGAGGGTGGGGAAGGGCGGCTCCGCCGTGCGGAGGGGTCGGTGGAGGAGGGGGGCGCTTAGGGAAGGGGGCGCTCCTGGGAGGGGGGCGATGGGGAGAGGCAGGAAGTTCCTGGCAGGGAGCTCGGTGGGGATGGGGAGGGCCTGCAGGGGCGACGGTGTGAGAGGTGGGCATGGGGTGGTGTAGCGGGGTAGGGGTGGCGGCGCGCAGGAGGCCAGGGGGTGGAGGTGGCGTGGTCTGGTGATGTAGGGGCGACGGGAGAGCTCCTGGTGAGCTTCGGCGAGGCAGGGAAAGTGATGGTGGTGGCATGCTGCCTATAGGCTGGGAGAAGATGAGTTTCCTAGGGGAACGGAACGTGGTGGGGCAGGGCATTCTTATAGGGGTGGTGGGATTCGCGGGAAGGCAATGGAGCTCGCGAAATCCGGAGGGGAAACTTCCAAGAGGCTTCTGCCATGGCTATAGAAGGCAAGTGACGAGAGGAAGAAGTTGGGGATATGGGCTAGATGACGTTCCCAATATGGCCCAAGGACTTTCCTAAATAAAAGATCACTTTCCATTTTTATTAAAACGGGAATTAAATCAATTAAAAGGGAAAGGAATATTCCTCAGAATATAGGGTAATATATATTAAAATTTTCGGAAAAACAAATCCAAAAAGATGAGCATTTTTCCACGACCAAAATGAAAAACTTAAAAAAAATGTTTTTCCGAAAAAAAATCCCTTATGCTATATTTTCTTTTTGCAATTATTTTCACGATAAAACTTTGGCTTTCTTGGCTCAAAATATTTCAAAAATGCCTCTGATTTTGGAGGGTCATTTTCCTCCGCTCTCTCTTGCGTGCAAGAGATTATTTCCCGGCATTTTCTCGGGGAAGAAAAATATAGAAGCAAGGGCAAAATTTTGAAAGGATTTCAAATGCAAACTCCGTTCAAAGTTTCTATGGTTGAAGAAGTCATGTCTTCTTCTCTCTTTGCTTTTAAAAGATTGAATTTGTATTCATCGGAGATGGGGAATGTCATTTTATTCCCTCTCATTCAAAAGTTTTGAAAAGTTTTCAAATTTCACTCAAGCTTTCAATCACTCAATCAAACAAACAATCATTCTAAAAATTATTTTAACATTCCAAAATTTGGGATGTTACATGTTGTTGTCGTCCTCGTCGTCGTCGTTGTTGTTGTTGTCATTGTTGTTGTTGTCGTTGTTGTTGTTGTTGTTGTTGTTGTTGTTTGATCTTGTCGTTATTCTCATCATTGTCGTTGTTTTCATCATCGTCGTCGTCACTGTTGTTGTTGTTGTTGTTGTTGTTGTTGTTGTTGTTGTTGTCGTCGTCGTCGTTGTCGTCGTCTTCATTGTTCTTGTTGTCATCGCGTCGTCATCGTCGTTGTAATTGTTCTTGTTGTTGTTTTTGTTGTTCTTGTCGTTCATGTTCTTCTTGTTGTTGATTTTGTTGTTGTCGTCGTTGTCGTCATCGTCATTCTTGTTGTTGTTTTTATTGTTGTTGTTGTTGTTGTTGTTGTACTTGTTGTTGTTGTTGTTGTCATTGTTGTTGTTTTTTCGTTGTTGTTGTCGTTGTTGTTGTTGTTGTCGTCGTCATCGTTTTTGTCGTTGTTGTTTTTGCCGTTGTTGTCGTTGTTCTCATCATTATCGTTATTGTCGTCTCTGTCGTCGTGGTCGTCATCGTGGTTATTGTTTTGTTGTTGTTGTTGTTGTTGTTGTTGATGATGTTGTTGTTGTTGTTGTCGTCGTCGTCTTCGTTGTTGTTGTTGTCGTCGTCGTCTTCGTTGTTGTTTTTGTTGTTGTTGTTCTTGTTGTTGTTATTTATTTTGTTGTTTTTGTTGTTGTTGCTGTTGTTGTCGTCGTCGTCTTCGTTGTTGTTATTATTGTTGTTGTTGTCGTTGTTGTCACTGTTGTCTTTAATGTCGTTGTTGTCATTGTTGTTATTGTGATCGTTCTTCTCGTTCATCTCGTAATTGTCGTCGTTGTTATCGTCGTCCTTATGGTTGTTGTTGTTGTTGTTGTTGTAGTCGTCGTCGTCATCATCGTCGTCGTTGTGATCATCGTTATTGTCATCATCGTCATCATCGTCTTCATCGTCGTCCTTATGGTTGTTGTTGTTGTTGTTGTTGTTGTTGTTGTTGTTGTTGTTGTTGTCGTTGTTGTTGTTGTTGTTGTTGTTGTTGCTGGCGTTGTTGTCATCGTTGTTGTTGTTGTTATCGTTTTGTCGTTGTTCTCGCCATTGTTGTTGTTGGCATCGTTGTCATCGTCGTCGTCGTTCTCGTCGTCGTCCTTGTTGTTATTGTTGTTCCTGTTGTTGTTGTTGTTGTTGTTGTTGTTGTTGTTGTTGCTGTTGCTATTGGTCTTGTTGTTGTTGTTGTTGTTGTTGTTGTTGTTGTTGTTGTTGTTGTTGTCGTCGTCGTCGTCGTCATCGTCGTCATCGTCGTAGTAGTTGTTGTTATGATTATTGTTGTTTTGTTGTTGTTGTTGTTGTTGTTGTTATTATTTTTGTTGTTGTTGTTGTTGTTGTTGTTGTAGTCGTCGGCGTCGTCGTCACCATCGTATTCGTTGTGGTTGTTGTTGTCGTTGTTGTCGTGGTTGATGTCGTTGTAGTAGTTGTTGTCGTTGTTGTCATCGTTCATGTCATAGTTGTCGTTGTTGTTGTTGTCGTCGATGTCGTTGTTGTCGTCGCCGTTGTTGTTATTGTCGTTATTGTTGTTGTCGTCGTCGTAGTTATCGTAGTCGTTGTTCTTGTCGTCGTCGTTGTCGTTGTCGTCGTCGTCGTCGTTGTCGTTGTCGTCGTCGTCGTCGTCGTTTTTGTTGTCATTGTTGTCATCGTGGATGTCCTTATTGTCGTCGTTGATGTCACTGTCGTCGTTGTCGTCGTCATCATCGTCGTCGTCGTCGTCGTCATCGTCGTTGTTGTTGTTGTTGTTGGTTGTGGTGTTGTTGTTGTTGTTGTTATTGTTGTTGTTGTCGTTGTTGTCGCTTTTGTCGTTGTTCTCACCGTTGTCGTCGTTGATTTTATTGTTGTTGTTGTCATTGTTGTCGTCGTCCTCGTTGTTGTTGTTGTTCTTCTTATTCTTCTTCTTCTTGTTGTTGTTGTTCTTTTCGTGGCTGTTGTTGTTGTGGCTGTCATCGTTGTTTTCGTGGTGCTGGTGGTCGTCGTCGTCATCGTTGTTGTTGTTGTTGTTGTTGTTGTTGTTGTTGTTGTTGTTGGTGTTGTTCTTGTTGTTGTTGTTGTTGCTGTTGTTTTTTTGTTGTTGTTGTTGTTCTGGTCGTCGTCC
>NC_058524.1:330827242-330849742 GCF_904849725.1 Hordeum vulgare subsp. vulgare | reverse complement strand
ACACAACGCCAAAGAGGATTACATCGGATAGACCTCCATGAAGATCATGGAGAACTTTGTATTGAAGATCCAAGAAAGAGAAGAAGCCATCTAGCTACTAACTACGAACCCGTAGATCTGAAGTAGACTACTCACGAGTCATTGTAGAGGCAATGATGTTGATGTAGAAGCCCTCCAGCTCCAAAGTAACCTCCGACAGGGCACCGGGAAGGGTCTCCAGATGAGATCTCGCGGAAACGGTAGCTTGCGGCGGCGGAAAAGTGGTTTCGTGGACGCCTTTATTTTTTCTGGGATTTTAGGGAATATATAGGCCTAAGAGCTAGGGCAGGGGAGCTCTAGGGAGGCCACAAGCCTGGTAGCCGCGGGCGCACCCTGGTCGTGGCTACAGGGCTTGTGGGCTCCCTGTGGACCTTCTTCCTTGGCCCTCAAGTCCCCGGATCTTCTTCTGTTCTGGAAAAATTCATTTCGGGGATTTTATTCCGTTTGAACTGCGTTCCAAAATCAGATCTGAAAAGAGTCAAAAACACAGAAAAAACAGGAATTGGCACTTGGCACTGAATTAATAAGTTAGTCCCAAAAAAGATATAAAAAGTATATAAAACATCCAAAGTTGACAAGATAACAACATGAAACCATCAAAAATTATAGATACGTTTGAGACGTACCAGCTGCCACCCAAGAAGTCTGCGGGGGGTTTATGTGCATGATGCTCAGGAGAACGAGCCCCGTGGAGTGCGAGAGAAGAGGCCTCGGGATGCCCGGCGACCTCCGAAGAAGGCGGCGCTCATCCACCTCCCCGACCGCCGAAGGGAAACCTGAAGAACAAGGGTTGAGAAGATAGCCGTATAAAGGGAGGACGAGGGGGAACACAGGTGCTTACTCGTCCATGGCCACCCACTTCTTCCTCGCCGGAGGACCTCGCGCCGGGGGGCTGCCGCCCTCGGGCAACCTCCTCTTCCAGCCGGCAGGGGCGACCCAGCGGGGGGACTCGGCGGCCCTCGAGCGAGGCTCTAAAGTGGGGGCAGCGCTTTCCACCGTCGATCGATCACTACCACCAACCCCGGCTTGACGGGAAGCTAGAGCCGGGAGGACGGACGGCGGCGGACCGCACACCTTGGTTATGGGGGTAACCGCACAACCAAGGTCTTCAGGGGGGCGAACCCCGGGGGGGGGGGGGGGGCGGCCTCCGGGGAACGCCTTTCCCCCTCAGGAAGGAGCCCCCATTCATCGAAGAGCGGCATCTCCACGACAAGAGCTCCCGGGTGCTTGAAACTGTACAGCGGCTGGCCGTTCGGGGGAAGCTCGTCAGGATTTCCACCGGTCAGCTAGCGAAGCAGCTCACACAAGACATGAGGGGAAAAGGGGATGACTTGTGTCCTCATCGAGTCGTTGGGCCCTGTGTAGGCCCACATGGGGCGGGAGTGGTGCTGGAGGGGAGCAATCCGTCGAGAGATAAACTCACGCACCATCATCACCCGCCGCACGCCTCAGCTTTTCCAACCGGATCAATACCGGCGCGAGCCGGGGGTCACTAAGCTCTTCGCGTTCCCACCCCCGGTTCAGTGTTGCGGGTGTCGGCGGAGGTTGGAACAAAGTTCCGGCCTCGGTAGCCTCAACCTGCATGCACTGCCGCCGGAACCCTTCCGCTTCGGGGAGGAGCTCAGCGCATAGGACCCCGGGGGCTGTTGCATCGATAGTTCTCAAGGACGCGCACCCCGAAGCACTGCACCTCGGAGATCAACTCAAGGGAGAAGAAATGGCGGAGCAATGCCACAGAAGGAGTAACGCCAACAAAAGCCTCGCAAAAGAACGCAAAGGCAGAGAGGAGGACCAAAGAACGGGGGTCAAGGTGGAGCTCATGGATCTGGTAATGCGAAATCACTACATTGATGAAGCCCGAGAATGGCGGCAGTACACCAGAAATGAGGGCGTAGAAATGGATAAGAACCGCGGGGGACGCCTTCTCCCTCCGAGGCGATGAGCCCAGCCAGATATTGGTGGCCCCCCACTCATTGAGTCGGCAGCAACTACCAGCTGAACCTTCTTCAACCCCTCGAGGTTCACCACCATTGACCGTTCCAGCGTGTGCCAGGGCGCCGCCGGGACGGTCGGGCCCCACGAGCCTCCACATTTCCCCCCTTTCTGAGGCATGACAGAGGAACTAGGCAGTAACGACGTGACGCGCGTGGGTCAGAGGAAGAACCAGTGGCTGGATCGACATAAGGAAGAGCCGGCGGCGGAAAGAATAGTGGGGCGGAGTCGATCGGCAGACGCGGGTTAGGAGATGATGCGCGGAGAGGACGGGCTCACCGTTTTAAAGTCCCGGCCCGCAGGTGTTTAGGGGCCGTGATGCTTCGGGCCACCCTCAAGGCCTGCCAAGAATCCAACTCAGGCGCACCTTGGGCCCGGGGGCTACTGTCAGCATTCTGGAAATGGGGGTACCCAGACCTGCGTGCCTGCAGCCCAGGGACAGCCCGCTTCACCAACCCAAGATCAACTGGTGCGACGTCACCCGGGAAGGCCCTTGCGGGAGTCCAAGCCTCGCGAGGAGGAGCAACATCAGGACCCGCGTGGGACCTCCTCACGACCCCTCCGAAGCGGCAGACAATCCGAGGCAAGGCCGGGCTTCAGGAGTCAAGGGTGACGCCAGGAAAGGATAGGCGAGCAGCAGATGGGAGGATGAGGCAGTTTTCCCTTTACTGCAAAGGAGGCGGGAGCGTACGAGGGTTCTAAAGGCATCTTCCAAAGGTATTCCTTCTGGTAAAACAAAGCCGTGCCCCCCATTAGGGAAAACGTCATGCTCGGGCCCATCCCTGCAGCGCGGGCAAGTACTTGGCATGCGAAGATCACCTTTGAGCAGGGGTGCATGTTCCCCTGTCCCCCATTAAAGTTGGCCGCTGTGGGATCCCTTCCCGCCTGTCGGTGAAAACCAACACCTATGGGAAACTAGAGGAGTCCCTTCATCGTTTGGTGTGGAGAGAGAGGTATTATGTGCTTACTGTAGGGTGGTTTTGCTAGAGTAACCTAGTAGGTGATTACGGAGTCTCTGATCCCCAAAAAGTTCAACCCCTAACAATGAGCTTTGAGCCTCCTTTTATAGGCAACGGAGCCACCAATAGTGTGCTCACGGGATGCACAGTGAACAATGTTCACCGTTCTACTTCGTCGGTGGTGTGAGGGGTAGTAAATGCCTTGTCTAACCCCTGACCTGCCCCAAGATGGTTGCCACACGTACCCAAGTGAATCGACACCTGGACCTTGTGAAGGCACACGAGGGATGTGTTGGAGTGGTCGAATTATGGTAGAAACTGGTGGGGACACCTGGCGAGCGAACACGGGCTTGCTGGCCTGGAGCATCCATCGGGTGACTTGGTCACCTCCCCGGCAAGGAGGGCTTGCCGGGGCCCTTGAACATTTTCTCGGCAAGGAGGGCTTGCCGGGAGGTCCTCGCCAGTCTGTGCAAGCCTTCCCGGCAAGGGAAACTTCTTGGTACACTGCCATCAGGGGCGTCGCCGATGCTTGTGCATAAGTCTGTGGCACAAGGGACCCCAATCTCTAGTGCAGCGACATGAGCCTCGGGGCCTGGGCCATGCACGCGCGCGGGGCGTTGCTGGGCTAGGCCCAAAGTAGTGCATGGCCTTCCTCAGCAGGGGACTCTGTAGCTTTGGAGCCGTTACGGCCGGCCCTTCCCCACGTCGAGCATCAAACACGCGACGTGGAGAAGTGCGCGCATAGTAGCCTCCCCACCTCCCGACGCGTTACTACCACGCATGCGAAGTAAAGGTCAGGCAAGTGGTGTTCGTGGCCATAGTGGTCGTAGTCGTGGCAGGGCCTTTCCCCGCATGCATTGGTGAAGTAGGGCGGTTCCATGTTCGCCCGTGATCATTGGTTGTTGGGCGAGAGGGGCGGCGCTTTCTAGAGTGAGGGGAGCTCGCCCCCTTGCATCGCCCTATAAATTAGGGAGTTTACGAGGGGATTTTGCTCACCCATCAGCTCGTGGAACATCCACCACCCCTAGGTTGCATGTGTATAATGTTTTCTAGCTCGAGGTGGCGCTCGCCCCTAACCATGGCTAGGGAACGTGGGAGGCCACCATAGGCCGCCAGGGCGGCAAGTGGATCCCACTCGGATCATGCCACCACTTCATGGGGTGCAGCTGCGGAGGGCGGCACGAGCGTCAGTGGTGGCGGAGGGGCGAGGAGCCGCGGTCGCCGCGGAGGCCGTGGCCGGGGGAGGCGGAGTGCTACTCCAGCACCTCTGTCTTCTCCCGTGCTTTGCGGGCACTCGGATGGGACGACGCTAGAGTTCGTCGTGGAGCTGCACGGCGTCCTGCGGTGCCATTTGCATCTCCCTCGCCCTTTTTCTAGGGCGATGGAGGCCGCCAAGCCCCGTGTCTTGTGGTTGCAGGCATACGGTTGCTCCCACGATGTTATGCAAGTGCACGCGGAGTACCCGAAGCGCCACATCATATTGCTCGGGCGGGGCTGGAAAGCCTTCGCCCGCGCGTGGAGCCTCGAGGTTGGGCATATCCTCCGCTTCAAGCTAGCGGAGGATAATATGCTATCCGTCAAGTTTTACGGGCGCTCAGGTGTGCGTCTCGGTTGCTGCGAAGAGAGCTCGAGCGGCACCGAATGTCCCTCCTCGAGCGATAGCGACGAGGAGGACAGCAGCGGAAGTGGCGCTCTTGGCACATTAGGATCTCGGGGGCTAGGTCGCAGTACGACTCCACAAGATCCGACTGACTGCTGGCCCTGCCGCTGAGGCCCACTCACGCCTGTCCCCCGCCCAGTGGGGTTACTATGCAGGAGCCCGCATCGACTGTAACGACTAAGATGTGGTCCTCTCCGGTTTAGGGGAACGAGGCTCCAAAGAGGAAAGAGACACATCTAAGCGTTTCGCAAACACGGTAACATAACACATACATAATAATAGAATGACAATTAGGGATTCAACTGCCATCTCATAAATAATATGAGAGTTACATCATGCATTCAAACAAGGTAGTTCCGCTACACACTACAAAACATGAGAAATGGCTATGCTACCCTCCATGCTTGCCCACGATCACGACCACGCCTCAGTCTTTTGGATAGTTCACGTACAAGCGGTCGGTCTCCTCATTGTACTACCACGCCAACTGCGTGTCGTCGGGATCACCTGTGTCGGGCGTACCTGTACCCGTTGGTGTTTTGAAGGAATCTGTGAGCCACGCGGACTCAGCAATCTATGACCTCGGTGCCAGAACTAGTCAAGTTATTAGGTAAGTAAGGTGGAGTATTTGGGTTGCAGCATCCTAAGCATAGATGGTGGCCAACTTACGTAGAACATGTATTGAAGGTGGTATATACTAGTGATCGATGATTACCTGATCACTAAGTGATCTTGAACACCTACCTACGTCAATCATAACCCCACCGTGTTCCCGATCGAAGAGAGGTCTTCGAGGGGACAGTCGTGGTTACGCACACAGTTCGCAATTTTATTAGATTAGGTTCAAGTCATCTATAAGCGGATGTTAACAAATTTTCCAAGTTGCCACATAACCGCGGGCACGGCTTTCTAATAGATTAAACCCTGCAGGGGTGCTGCAACTATTCCATCACAAACGGTCATGGGCCGCAAAGTAATCCTCTATCACGAATCTCGTGATCTCGTCCGATTCCTTAGAGGAAAACGTCAACTCTCGGGAGAACCAAAGTTTCACCGGGATTACTATACTCAAGATATATCGCTAAGGTAAGACAAGACTAGCTAGCAGGACCTCCCGTCGTGTCGAAGACCCCGATAAGAGCCGCGTATGTCAGTCTCAAGACACGACGGATGAGCGACGCGTACAGTGGCCTGATAGAAATCTCTCAAATTGCCCTGAGTTGGCCCTGCACAGTGCTCTAGTTTGGACCAACACTCATGAGGAGCACTGGCCCGGGTTGTTGATTAAATTCCTCGGGTAGGCCATACCCTATGCAGATTATTATTAAGTGATTAGCAAATTAACACCAAGGTTGGGTCCTGCCAGACAAGTCTTAAAACTACGCGATTTATCAAGGGGGTCCCCATAACAACCCCGAACGTGTTAGGAGCGATCAGTTATGGAATCAAACACCGGTAGCCAGTAACTATGGCGGAAATAACGGAACAAAACACCCGGCAACAGGCTAGGCCTACCGTTATTTACCAAGTATATAGGTGCATTAATTAAATAACATATTTAACATAATGATATCAAATTCATGTTATCATATGAGACAACTACACGTGCAACTAGCAACGGTAACATTAGTAGCATAGGAAGCCTACTTAGCCATTCAAGATTTGCTAGGAAGGGACAAGTGTTTGGGTTTCATGGAATTTTCAGGAGGCAATTAATTCAGTGGTAGGGAGCGAGCATATGACGAAGGAAATGTGAATCTAGCATAACAAGTCTAGAGATGGAATCAAGGTCATATCATCTTGCCTGTGATGTCCTCAGCTTGGAACTGCTCTTGTTCATCCTGCACGTACTCTCCCGGATCCACGTACTCGTTCTCCGATCCGGGTGCTACCCAACATAAAAAATAGCATCCAATGAACAACAATATGCAACAAGCACATGATGCATGAGATGAAAATGAACATGCATCTCTATTCTAGTCACTAGCACAAGCATGAGAAGAAAATACAAGTTCCTGGACAGAACAACACTCTAAGCTATCTTGACAAGCATTATGATGACATGAACAGATGCGTCACGCGAAAACGATGCAAAAGCATATAAAGAATGTTACGATCGAAGCTACGGATCAACGGGAAACAACGAAACAAGAAATGAAGTCCTACATAACAAGATCACCACAACACACTCCAATGGCATACCTCTGGTATTCCCAGGTTGCCAATACATAAAACAAACAAGTATGGACTCGGTGGTGTAAGTAATATCACTACACCATAAACTATGCACTCACAAGCATCAAGACATCAAAACTATACATGCTGCCATAAACAGCATCATAGCAGTTTGAGAGCTACATGCAAAGCACCTACAACTACCCAAATATGCCATATAACTATGTGGCAGAAGCTATCCATGAGTACTACAAGCATGAGAAACAAGCTAATTCAAAGGAGTTACACACAGAAAGATCTACAGCTGCTAACTTGGACAAAAATATCAGTTTTGAGGGACTTAGTGAAAATTCCATATTCTCACTAGCTGTTTATGCTCTGAACCATTTTTACAGCACCCAAACGAATATCTACAGGACTCCAAATGGAATGAAAATGGACAGAGAGCTTGAGAAACACAAAAGATACAACTTTCCAATTGTTAGCAAAGGCTGATTCCCAACACATGTACTTCTACAAGCACAATAATAGGAGAAGAAAATACCAGAAAAAAAGGGGGGTTGGCGCCATGGGGACTCAAACCGAGCACCACCTGCAGCTACACCAACACTTTAAACCATTCGGCTACTCTACGAGACTTGACAGAGCAGGGGACAACTACAAGGTAATCTACCATGAGTAACAAGATTCTCTGCTTGCACACAGAGACGCCGACGGCAGCAACACCACTGGAGCGTGTCCTCCTACTGCTGCTGCGCCGCGGAGACTAACTAACCTACCACTACCGCGTTGCTACTCCGCATAAGCCCGTGCACACCACATCATCGAACACACATGCACAACACACGTACTGCCCTGCTCATCTCCAATCATAAAGGCCGGCCACGAACCCTACTTACATCTAACGAGGGGGAAGGGAGAGAAGAGAGCAAGCTCACCCTGGGAAGGAAGAAGAGGGATCCGATCGGAGGACGCAGCCTGGAGAGGACTGGATCCGATCTGAAGAAGAGGGAGATGCACTGATGCAGAACCGAAGCAGGACGGGGCTGCCGGGAACACACCGGAGAGCTGGTCCTGCTCGTCGCTGTGGTTGCGCCCCGACCTCAACGACGGCGCCGGAGACGACGGAAGCACTTCTCTACACTCTCTGTGTACCTAAACTACAGAGCTTACCTTGGGGGAACAAGGAGATGGAGGGAGGAAGTGGCGGCGCAAGGAGGGATGGAGGAACCCTAGGCCAACGGGCACGCACGACGAGGGTTATAAGAGGGCCTTGACGTCCGTGAGCCCTCACGAAGCGCTCGCTCTCTCTGTTGTCTGACGGAAAGCAGCGCACTGGGCTGACGCCATCAGATGAAGGAAGAAGGGACGCGCAAGGTGGGCTGTCGCGGGAGACAGAGAGGGAGTTGGGCCATGGAAGGGTGGAAGTGGCCCAAGCTAGCGCGAGGAAGAGAGAAAAGAAACCCCCAGGGTTTCTCATTTAATATCAAACAGAGAAGAAAAATAAAACAAAGACAATTCTGTTGGGACTAAAAAATAAAACAAAAAATGTCCCTGGCCATAAGGAATTATGACCTATTTAAATAAAATGGAAAAGAAATATTTGGAGCAATTAAATATTTACAAAACAACATTTGTATGATCTGTTTTCGGAATATTTGCACCTTTAAAATATAGATTCAAAACAACAAATTCACAACCTCAGAACCACCACAAAACAAACTAAATCATGGGCATTTTTAAAACAGGGAAGGAGCAAGTAAATATTGGCTTGAGATAAATATAGAAAGGGAGGCTTCTGAAACCCTAGTGCAAATCAACATGGTTACTCCTACTCTCAAATGCACTCACATCATTTCAGATAACACCACCACACCATCACATATTCATCGCACCACATACATCATGGATTTACAAAGGCACAAACACAAGACATGGAAGAATGGAATGGATGCATGCAAAGGAAAAACAAAACAAGGTGACATCACATGAAATCATATGCATATGACTATCATATCAATGACAGGTTGGACCCACATAGAGAAGGTTCCAATAAAGGCAAGTTACACTCTTGGGGCATTACAAACTCTCCCACACTACAAAAAGATCTCGACCCAAGATCTAAGACTAAAAGAACTCCGGAAATTCAGAACGGAGGTGATCCTCGCGTTCCCTAGTAGCCTCTTTATCGGAATGGTGTGACCACTGCACTTTGAGAAATTTGACAGTCTTGTTGCGGCTCTTGTGCTCAGTCGCCTCGAGAACCACAACTAGATGCTCACGATAGGATAGGTCGGGCTGAAGGTCGATGTCTTGAAGATGAACTGTGCGCTCGGGAGTCTTGAAGCATCTCCGGAGCTGAGAGACATGGAACACGTCATGCGCATTTGCAATGTTTGACGGGAACTCGAGCTGGTAAGCAAGGTCGCCTCTCTTGCCAACAACTCTGAAAGGACCAACGAAACGAGGCACAAGCTTTCCTTTGATGCCAAAGCGCTGTGTACCCTTCATAGGGGACACCTTGAGATAGACGAAGTCATCAAGCTCATAAGCGATGTCACGATGCTTGCTATAATAATAACTCTTCTGACGGGATTGAGCTGCTCTGAGATTATCTCGAATAACCCGACACATCTCCTCAGCTTCATCTATCAAGTCATTCCCAAGAATCTGATGCTCGCCGGTCTAGGACCAGTTGAGCGGGGTACGACATTTCCTGCCATAGAGAATCCCAAACGAAGCTTTGCCTGAACTAACTTGATAACTATTGTTATACGAGAACTCAGCAAAATGCAGGCAATCCTCCCACTTCATGCCAAAATAGATAACACATGCTCTCAGCTTATCCTCAAGAACTTGATTGACTCGCTCCACTTGAAAACTAGTCTGAGGATGAAAAGTTGTGCTGAAGCGTATCTTCGTGCCCATCGCAGACAGAAAAGAGCTCCAGAACTTGGAAGTGAAGATACTTCCGCGATCCGAAGAAATCATCATAGGCACGCCGTGCAAAGACACTATCCTGGAAGTGTACAACTCTGCAAGCTGAGCTACCGAAATGGATTCCTTGACTGGAAGAAAATGAGCCACTTTACTCAACTTGTCGATGACGACGAAGATGCATGGCATCATTACCCTTCTTGGACTTCAGAAACCCGGTGACGAAATCCATCTCAATATGATCGAACTTCGACTCGGAAATGGGCAAAGGATGCAAAAGGCCTGCTGGACGTTGATGCTCTACTTTCACCCTTCGACATACATCACATCCATTTACGAACTGAGCAATGTTACGCTTCATGCGAGTCCACCAGAAGGTCTGTTTCAAGTCCGGATACATCTTGGAGCTTCCTGGATGTATTGAGAGCAATGAGTTATGAGCTTCTTCCATGATTATCTTTCTGAGATCACCTTTCGGAACGACAAGACGATCCTCATAGAACAACGTGTCTCTGCATCAAGACTGAAGCACTTATATTTGGGAAGGACCTTTGCCACGCCAATCTTGACTTTCTTCACCATTGCATCAAGAAGCTGTGCTGCTCGGACCTGATCTTCCAAGGTAAGGGAGATGTGATGGTTTGCAAGAAATCCCTGAGGTACTAACTGAAGGTTGAGCTTTCTGAAAGACTCGCAAAGGTCAGGCTGGAGAGGTTTCAGAATGAGAATGTTGCAGTAAGCCTTCCTGCTCAGAGCATCTGCCACGACATTAGCTTTGCCTGGCGTGTACTCAATACTCGGATTAAAATCTTGGAGCATTTCCACCCAACGAGTTTGCCGGAGATTCAGGTTAGGCTGAGTGAAGATGTACTTAAGACTCTTGTGATCGGTGAAAACTTGAAGCTTTCGTTCCAACACGAGGTGTGTCCAAGTCATCAGAGCGTGTACCACTGCTGCTAGCTCAAGATCATGCACAGTATAATTCTTCTCCGGTCGCTTCAACTGCCTGGAGGTATAAGCAACCACTTTCTTCTCTTGCATCAGAACTGCACCAAGACCTTGAAGAGAGGCATCGCAGAACACCTGGTAAGGCTTGGAATCATCCGGAGGAACCAAGATTGGAGTGGAGGTGAGCTTCTCTTTGAGTGTGTCGAAGGCCAACTGACACTCTAGAGACCAAACATACTTCACACCTTTCGGAAGAAGATTTGAGAGCGGCTTAGCAATCTTGGAGAAGTTCTCAATGAACCTTCTACAATAGCTTGCAAGCCCGAGAAAGCTTCGAACCTACTTCACATTCTAGGGAGGCTCCCATTCAGCAATGGCATGCACCTTCGACGGATCAACTTTGATGCCCTCGCCAGAGATGATATGCCCAAGATAGATGACTTATTTCAACCAGAACTCACACTTGGAAAATTTGGCATACAATTTGAACTCCCTCAACTTATCAGGCACCAATCTGAGATGTTATTCATGTTCTTCCTCAGTTTCAGAAAAGACCAGAATATCGTCGAGATAAAGCAAGACGAAGTCATTCTTGAATGGAGAGAATATGTACTTCATCAATCGACAAAATGTCGGAGGAGCGTTTGCCAGACCAAAAGACAAGCACATGATGCATGAGATGAAAACGAACATGCATCTCTATTCTAGTCACTAGCACAAGCATGAGAAGATAATACAAGTTCCTGGACATAACTGCACTCTAAGCTATCTTGACATGCATGAGGATGACATGAACAGATGCGTCACTCGAAAACGATGCAAAAGCATCTAAAGAATGTAACGAGCGGAGCTACGGATCAACGGGAAACAACAAAACAAGAAATAAAGTCCTACGTAACAAGATCATCACAACACACTCCAATGGCATACCTATGGTATTCCCAGGTTGCCAAGACATAAAAGAAACAAGTATGGATGGGGTGGTGCAAGGAATATCACCACACCATCAACTATGCACTCACAAGCATCAAAACATCAAAACTATACATGCTGCCATAAAAAGCATCATAGCAGTTTGAGAGCTACATGCAAAGCACCTACAGCCACCCAAATATGCCAAATAAGATATGTGGCAGAAGCTATCCAAAATTACAACAAGCATGAGCAACAAGCTAATTCAAAGGAGTTACACACAGAAAGATGTACAACTGCTAACTCGGATAAAAATATCAGTTTTCACGGACTTAGTGAAAATTCCAGATTCTCACTAGCTGTTTTTGCTCTGAAGCATTTTGACAGCACCCAAAACAATATCTACAGGACTCCAAATAAAATGAAAATTGACAAAGAGCTAGACAAACACAAAATCTACAACTTTCTAGTTGACAGCAAAGGCTGATTCCCAACAAATGGACTTCTACAAGCACAACAACAGGAGAAGAAAATATAAGCAGATTCTCAAACTTATTGAAAATCACACATTTTCACTAAACTGGAATTTCAGCAACATGCCTACTTTGACTGGGCACAACTTGCACACATGAACTCCTAAGCATGAAACGAAACCAACATGCGGTAGAGGTGTTCACCCTCTACTTCCACAACAAAGAATCAACCTCTTGGGCTCATCACATCACATGGAACCAATCTCTAAACATGGAACAATAATGAAATATGACATCCCCAGAAAGTGTTCCAAAGGCAAAACTGATGTCACCAATGGATTCCTGGGATGATTCTACCCCAAAAACATATATAATACATAGGTACTTGCATAGAACAATTTGGCACAAACTTGAAACGAAAATCTACATGGAATCACATAGAGTGAATAGTGCATCATCACATGTGCTTCCACTAGCTCATCACCTACACATGCATATACACACTCTCACAAGTCAAATGGTGCGCATGAGGGGTAGACCTGATGCTCATGTGCCTTAGCACACCACCACACACACCCATCCTCAAGAAACACCACTCACATCATGTGCACCTACACACACACACACGCCACACTTGCACAACATGGTGCATGAGTTCATCACAATGCACATGGAACCACACCACACACATAACTATTCTAGTGCAAACCACAAGCTAATACACACACATGCATGATATCTAGCTCACATAACACCCCTCATCATGAAGCTTGCACTAACATCATATATATACACAAGCCTACCCACACATATCTACCATGGCAGCAACTTATCTAGAGATAACACGATGTTTGGAGGCAAGAAAAATACCCCACATGAAGATCTAGCACACCACATACATCTATGCAAGCATACAATGCAAAAAAAAGAAATGCAACAGAAAAAAAGAATGGGGAGGGAGTCGAACCCTAGACCCCGTGTTACACCAACAAACAAGCCACCACTCTGCTATTCACCACATCTCGATAGAGAAGGGAAGACAAGCAAGGAAGCTGCTACTGAATCCAGAACTTGCTACTGTGCCGAAAATACCACACAAAAAGGGGGCTTGACGCACTGGGGACTCGAACCCAGCATCTCCTGCAGCTACACCAACACTTCAAACAACTGGGCTACTCTACGAGAATTGACGGAACATCGGACAACTACATGGTAATCTACCACAAGTAACAAGATGCTCTGCTTGCACATAGAGACGCCGATGGCAGCAACGCCACCCAAGCGTCTCCTGCTACTACTGCTGCGCCGCGGGGACTAACTAACGTACCACTACCGCGCAGCTACTCTCCATAAGCCCGTGCACACCACATCATCGAACACACATGCACAACATAGGTACTGCCCTGCTCATCTCCGATCAGAGAGGTCGGCTACGAACCCTACTTACATCTAACGAGGCGGAAGTGAGAGAAGAGATCAAGCTCACCCTGGGGAGGAAGAAGAGGAATCCAATCGGAGGAGGCAGCCTGGAGAGGACCGGAGCCGATCTGAAGAAGAGGGAGATGCACTGATGCAGAACCGAAGCAGGACGGGGCCTCTGGGAACACGCCGGAGAGGTGGTCCTGCTCGACGCTATGGTCGCACCCCGACCTCCATGACGGCGGGAATGGAACGCGGGGTCCTGCCCCGAGCCCCCCTAACATGGTGGTCGGCGTCGGAGATGACGGAAGCACGGGATCGACGGCGGCGCACTTCTCTGCACTCTGTGTACCTAAACTACAGAGCTTATTGTGACAACCCGAGACCGACGTTCCAGAAGATTCCCCTTTATTTCCATTTCCGTCGTGTGTCATTTTATTTGTTGCGTCATCATGTAGTTTGCATCATGGCATCATGACAACTGTGTTTTGTCGGTGTTGCTTGTTGCTCCGTGTTGTTGGGTGTTATTGCTTGTGAGCGCTTGTGAGTGTGGTGTTGTTCGATGGCGTGATGAGAGTGGGTGCCATAGAGCCGCTTCAAACCCTGTGACACCGTGGACCTAAAACCCTTCTCTCCTCTCAATTCTATTTTGGTGGTTGCGTAAAAGTTTTCGGTTTCAACCCCCTTTAAAAGTTTGTCTTCTTTTAAAATCATTTTATTAAATGTGGGGGAAACCCCTTGGGTTTTCGTTGTTTCTTCCTTTTGTTTATTTTAAAACAAGAGACCCATTTTATTTATAATAAGGGGTTTTATTTTTTCTCTTGTTAAAAGGGTTTTGTTTTATTCTTCAAAAGGTTTTATTTTATTTCGTTTAAAAAAATGCCCAACTATTTCTTATAGTTGGGGTGTGGTTTTTAAAGGAGCCAAAGGGTATTTTTTTTTGTATTTGTTAAATCCTTTTATTTTATTTTGTGTGTGTTTTTATGTTTTAAAGAGGAAAAAAATAAATAGAGAGAGGGAGCCGAGCCGAGCCGGCTAAGGCCTTCCCAGGCCCAGGCCCAGCCGACCCCCCTGCCATAGCGAGAGGAGCCCATGCCCCCTTGTCCCTCTCCTCTCGTTCTTCCTCCCTCTGCCGCAGCCTCTTCTCCCTCCTCGAACCTCTTCCTTCCCACGATCCCCTCGCCCTAGGCCGTCTCCCGCACCTCCCCGTCCCCGCACGCCCTCGCCATGCCGAGTCCCTGCGTCGCCCGTGCCCCTCCGTCTCCCGCGCGCGTGCCTCGTTGCTCGCCCCCACCATGCTCATCAGCCGTGCCACCGCCGGCCTCGTCCCGTGCTCGCGTCGCCCCGCGTGCTCGCCTCCATCCCGCTTGGCCGCCTCCGTCAGGTCCCGTGCCGACCTGTCGTCGTGCCTGCCGTCGCCGGAGGTTCCTCGGTCGCCTCGCTGGTCGTTCCCTCCAGGGCCCAGGCCTCCTCCTCTCGGCTACTCCCGGTGCGCTGCTCCCTTGGCCTCCCGCGCCACCCTGCGCGCCATGGAGCTCCTCCATGCTGCTGCCGCCGATGCGTGTTGCTGGCTGCTTCTGCCTGATGTGCCGAGCCACTGCTGTTGGCTGTTGCTGCCGGTTCTTGCTGTTGCCGTGGCTGTTTTTGCCTTTGTTGCTGCCGGTTCTTGCTGTTGCCTTGGCTGTTTTTTCCTTTGTTGCTGCCGGTTCGTTGCAGGTTGCTAGCTGTTGTTGCCAAGTATTGCTGCTGCTAGCTTGCCTGATGCTGCCCTATTGCTGTTGATGTGGCTGCCGAGTTGCTGTGCCGTGCTGTTGCTGTCCATAGTTGCTGGCCGATGTTGTGCTTGTTGCTGCCAGCTAACTTGCTTGTGCTTAGTTGCTGTTGCTAGATGCTTAGTTGTTGTTTGCTGCTGCTTTGCATTGCTGCTAGTAGGTGCTCTGTTGCCTAGTGCATTGCTGGCCGATGCTTAATTGATAGTTCCTTTTGCTGTTAGATGCTAGGTTAGGTTGCTATGCTGCTTGCTGGCTTTGCTGTAGATGCCAGTTAGATGTAGATACTAGGCCAGGTTGCTAGTTGCTTGCAGTTTGCCTGCTTTTGCTAGCCGTGTTGCCGCCGCTTGCTGTCGCCGCTTGTCCCATCCCCTCCTTCTTGGAACCAACAAGATCAGCGAGTACCACGACATCCTCAACAACCTCGACCATCTTCGGAAACGAGTTCGACTACCGGCACCGAAGACCGTGTACCGACGACAAGAGAACAACTACCGTCGACGAGACCCAAGAACCATGATGACAACTACTTCCACGACGACCGTTGTACTCCTTCACCTTCACCGAACCGCTCCGATATGCATGCTTCGAAGGTATACCGATGAGACGTGTCGTGTACTGAACGCATATGATGTATGAGATGAATGTATGTATGCACCGTATGTAGCCCGTTGCACGTTGTCCCTCTGATGTTGTGCCCCGACACATGGGAACCCTGTAACCAGGATCACCCCATCTTTATTTAGCGTTCCCGCACGCGCTCCCTATTCGTTGGCACGATATCTGAGCGAGTTATCAGGATAGGAACGTTGTCGTGGCATCGTTTCCGTTTTGCCGCCATTATTTCCTCTCGCTCACCGTGGCGACACATGCTTATTTTCCCTCCTTGCCGTCATGTGATTAACTTGCATGCATGACGCATACATGGCATATAATCTCGTGTTGCATGTCTCTTGCACGTATCTCCGTTTTATGCTCCGGATGGTAACCGTCTAGGATGCCATGTAGGACCGTCGCTTCACCCTTGCCATGTTAACTACAATTTAATATTGCCGTGTAAATAATCGGGAGTGAACCAAATAATTAATCGTGGAGTTTTGTCGATATGCAACTCGTTGCATATCGAACTTCACTTAATGTGTAGTGTTGTGTGAGGTGAATTGCCATGCCATCACTTGCATCATTGTTGTGTTCATGCATCATATTAGGTTTGCATCATGTTGTGCATTGTGTGGTGAATATATGTGTTGATGTTTGTTCTGGTTTGCTCCGTCTCGATAGAGTTCCGCAAGCGTGTCGGAATGTGAGGACCCGTTCGACTATGTTGATTCGCCGACTTCACGGAGTCATTCTTCTTCCAAGCGGGATCTCAAGCAAGATGGCCATTTCCCTAGATACCATTACTATCATTGCCATTCTAGTTATTTAGATGCTATCGATTATGTCCCGTTGCCTACCACATGTTAAATATCAGCCTCTCAACATTGCCATGAAACCTTCAACCTGTTCAACCTAGCAAACCACTGATTGGCTATGTTACCGCTTGCTTAACCATGTTGCTAGTTGCAGGTGCAGTTGCTTCCATGTGATAACATGGGTTCCTTGTTATATCACCATATTAACGGCTATTTAATTTAATGCACCTATATAGTTGGTAAAAGGTGGAAGGCTCGGCCATTCTAGCCTGGTGTTTTGTTCCACCTTTGCCCCTTAGTTTCGGCTACCGGTGTTATGTTCCATAATTAAGTGCTCCTAACACGATCGGGGTTGTTATGGGGACCCCCTTGATAATTCGTTTTAGATTAAAGCTGGTCTGGCAAGGCCCAACTTTGGTACTACATTTTCCTAATCACCTAATAAAATTGCATAGGGACTTTCCGGACCCCGAGGATAATTTAATCAACCCCCGGGACAGTGCTCCTCATGAGTGTTGGTCCAAACTGGACAGACTGCGGGGCCACCATGGGGCAACTCGAGGTTTGGTACCTATAGGCTTTTCCATCCATCGTGTCCTGAGAACGAGATACGTGGCTCCTATCGGGATCGTCGACACGTCGGGCGGCCTTGCTGGATTAGTTTTACCTTCGACGGAATATCTTGTGCATCGGGATTCCGGTGATGCTTTGGGTAATCTCAGAGTTGAGGTTTTCCACTAGGGAATCCGACGAGATCGCGAGCTTCATGATTGAGGATTTCTATGCGGCTTGTGGTAATTTGTGATGGACTAGTTGGAGCACCCCTGCAGGGTTAATTCTTTCCGAATAGCCGTGCCCGCGGTTATGGGGCAACGTGGAAACTTTGTTTAACACTGGTTCTAGATAACTTGAAGTTGACTTAATTAAAATATGCCAACTGTGTGCGTAACCGTGACTGTCTCTTTCGTGAGTTCCTTCTCAGATCGAGGACACGGTGGGGTTATGTCTGACGTAGGTAGGTGTTCAGGATCATTCATTTGATCATCAGTAGTTCACGTCCGATATGCGTAGATCTTCCCTTTCTTATTTTCTTGTACTCGTAAGTTTAGCCACCAGATATATATGCTTAGCCGCTGTTGCAACCTCACCACTTAACCCTACCTCACCCATTAAGCTTTGCTAGTCTTGATACCTTCGGAAATGAGATTGCTGAGTCCCCTGTGGCTCACAGATTAGTACAACACCAGTTGCAGGTACAAGTAAAGGTTACTCGACGCAAGCGCGTTGATTGTTCATTTGGAGTTGCTTCTTCTTCATCATCGATCTAGGATGGGTTCCTGGTCGGCAGCCTGGGATAGCAAGGATGGACGTCGTTCTTATTTTCTCGTTTGTTTTCGACCGTAGTCGGACCCTGCTCTTACTCTTGATGAATATATAATGTACTGATGTGACTCTGATGTAGCTTGTGGCGAGTATAAGCCAATTCTAATACATATCTCTTCTTTTCAGTACATGTACTTGTAACGATATCCATTCTTGCGACACGACGAGATGCACTTCTATCCCTGACGAGGCCCTCGTGCCAAATTGAGGATAGGGTCGCATCTTGGGCGTGACACTTACCTTGGGGGAAGGAGGAGACGGAGGGAGGAAGTGGCGGCGCAAGGAGGGGATGGAGGAACCCTAGGCCAAGGGGAACGCACACCGAGGGTTATATGAGGGCCTCGACGTCTGTGAGCCCTCACGGCATGCTCGCTCTCTCTCTCTCTGCTGTCTGACGGAAAGCAGCGCACTGGGGGACGCCGTCAGGAGAAGGAAGAAGGGACGCGCAAGGTGGGCTGTCACGGGAGACGGAGCGGGAGCTGGGCCACGGAATGGTGGAAGTGGCCCAAGCTGGTGCCAGGAAGAGAGAAAAGAAACCCGTGGGGTTTCTTATTTAAAATCAAACAAAGAAGAAGAGAAAAACAAAGACAATTCTGTTGGGACTAAAAATAAAACAAAAAATGTCCCTGCGCATAAGGAATTATGACCTATTTAAATAAAATGGAAAAGAAATATTTGGAGCAATTAAATATTTACAAAACAACATTTGTATGACCTGTTTTTGGAATATTTGCACCTTTAAAATATAGATTCAAAACAGGAAATTCACAACCTCACAACCACCACAAAACAAACTAAATCGTGGGCATTTTTAAAACAAGGAAGGAGCAAGTAAATATTGGCTTGAGATAAATAGAGAAAGGGAGGCTTTTGAAACCCTAGTGCAAATCAACATGGTTACTCCTACTCTCAAATGCACTCACATCATTTCACATGACACAACCACACCATCACATATTCATCACACCACATACATCATGGATTCAAAAAGGCACAAACACAAGAGATGGAAGAATGGAATGGATGCATGCAAAGGAAAAACAAAACAAGGTGACATCACATGAAATCGTATGCATATGACTATCATATCAATGCCAGGTTGGACCCACATAGAGAAGGTTCCAATAAAGCCAAGTTACACCCATGGGCATTACATCGACGCCTCGTCTTTGAGCAGGTCTGATCGCGGGCTCTGGCTTCTTCATCCCCTCGGGTCACCCTGTCTTCCACCCCCGTTCTCCTCCGCATAGTGCAGGTCTAGGAGTAACCAGCCTGGGTTGCGCCGGGGGTCATCCCGGTTTTTGTCTACTTGAACTTCTGTCCGGCGAGCATGTCCCTCGCCGAAAGACAGTGTAATAGGTTAGAGTAGCAAAATTCATTCTTGTATTATGTCTGAGTTTGTTTCAAACAAATTAATGAAATGTTGTTTCCCTTGTGTCTGATCCTTCTCCTTGAATAATATGCCTTTGCATTTTCCGGAATCTTACCCGCACGACTGGTCCTGCCGCTAGTGCTTTGAGGAACGGATCCTTAGTAGTTCGCTTGAGGCGTCGTTACCGGCAAGGCTCCTTGCCGCACTCAGTGCAACCATTAGATCATCGAGCGCGGCTCGAGGCGAAATAAGGTGCTATGTAGCCACTTAGACTGTTGAGCAGGTTCGAAACAGCGACAAGGCACTCTGTGGCCGTTCAGGTCGTTGAACTAGTTCGAAACAAAACTAAGGTGCACTGATCCTGACAAGGTTCCATCTACGTGGAGGTTTCTCAAACAAGGTTTGGGTTCTTCCAGAAAGGGAACAACCTATCTACTCTGAAATCTCATCTGAAATATTTATCACTTATCTGTCGTGCCGCGGCACTTCTCCTCGCGGCGTTTGGGTCCTTTGCCGGGGCCTAAGATCCCCGGCAAGCAGGAGACTGTACTCTTCCGGCAACTTCCCCTCCGGCAAGGTATTTGTCGACAGTCCTCGACTGTCGTATAGGAGGGGGGTTGCCGGAGCATAACTCCTTTTCGTGTTTTGCCTGGCTGTGCTGATGGAACCCCCGAGGGCACCTTTGGCGAAGACGTGATGCTTCTAGGGGGAAAGCGTTCGGCTGGAGTGCGTGCCTGGGTTCCGGGGCCCGTAGGCGCATTCTCGATGGATATGCACCTCTCCGTGGATGTGCGTCGGTTAGAGTATGCGCCAGAGCTCGAGATCTGTCCCAGAGGGGTGCGTTAGCCTGATACCTTCGAGCTCGAGGTCTCCGTCCCCTAGCCTGCATTCGCGCAGCAAGGCGCTCGCGCAAGCATCAGGAGGCCGTGGCGAAGTAGAGCGACCACCGCTGCGCACTGGTTCGAGGGACCGCAGTGGTGCGCTCAATCTCCCAAGATCTGACGCGAAGCTTGCTTCAATCCGCGAAGAATCTCTCAACCATCGCTCCCCCTACCACGCGCGCCAAAGATGTCGGGAAAAAACAACACCTATGGGAAACTCGAGGAGTCCCTTCATCATTTGGCGGGGAGAGAGAGGAATCACATCGAGTGTGGAACTAGCGATCAACACCGGCAATGTCCTTTTTACCCAGGTTCGGGCCGCTTGACGCGCCTGCATAGTTTGTATTGTGTGCTTACTGTAGGGTGGTTTTGCTATAGTAACTTAGTAGGTGATTAGGTAGTCTCTGATCCCCAAAATGTTCAACCCCTAAGAATGAGCTTTGGGCCTCCTTTTATAGGCAAAGGGGTCACCAACAACGTGCTCACGGGATGCATAATGAACACCGCTCTACTTCTTAGGTGGTGTCACGGGCAGTAAATGCCTTGTCTGACCCTTGACCTGCCGCAAGATGGTTGCGACACGTACCCAGGTGAAGCGGCACCTGGGCCTTGTGCTGGCACATGAGGGATGTGATAGAGGCAAAGTTGTCCCTGTCTTTCCATGAGATTGTGGGTATCGTTTTGGTGGAGTAGACTTTGATGATCCGACTACGAACGTGTTAGGACGTCGCGCCTTAGCAATCGCTAAGCAAACTCCGAGAGGTTATTGACCACGCCGGAGCACGATCAACCTGACCACGAAGGTCTCTTTCCGGGACGCAAACGGAGAACAAGCAAGAAACCAAGATGCAATCAAGATATTGCGAATATAAGAGGAAAGCTTTATTGATGAAGGTGGGGTTCTGTGACGCCTTCGTCTGGTCGTAGAACACAAACGAAGAACGCGAAGTCGCAGCTATGGCGAGCTTGTAATGTAAACAAAACCCAAGTCTAAAGGGTGCCTTGAGGGCTGTATAGATGAGGGAATAGAGAGGTAATTTTGTGACCCTTGGAGGAGGGGTCCGAAAACAACCCTAAACTCGGTTTCCCCACACATACAGACTCTAAAAATAGCCTATATTATGGTATTTAGAAATTACATAGGCTTGGCAAAAAATCAGGTGGCGCAACACCTATAATAGCCTATGGACAAAATTTGTAACAAAAAAACAATGACAACATCGACAGCAATGACAACAGTGACAACAACGACAACAACAACAACAACAACAACGAGAACAATGACAACAACAACTACGACGAGAACAACGACAACAAAAACAACAACTACTACAACAAAACCGACAAAAACATCAACGATGACAACGACGTCAACGACGACGATGATGATGGCAACGATGACGACAAGGACGATAACAACGACAACGACAACAACATCAACAACAACAACAACAAAAACAACAATAAGAACAACCACCACCAATACCAACACCACCACCACAACGACGACAACAACGACGACGACGACGACATTGACGATGACAATGAAGACAAGAATGACAACGATGAGAACAATGACAAGTAAGGAAACAACAACAACAGCAACGACAACACCAACAACAATGACAACAATGACAACAACGGCAAAAACAATAACAACAACGATGACGACAGTGACGACAACAACGACAATGACAAGAACAACAACAAGAACAATAATAACAACAACAACAACAACAACAACAACAACCACAATGACGACGACGACCACAACGACAACAACGACAACAACGACATCAACGACAACAAAAACAACAGAAAAAACAACGAAGACGACGACGACAACAACGACAACAACAACATAAAAAAACAACACTGACAACCACAACAACAAAAAGAACAACAACAACGACGACGACGACGACGACGACGATGACGACGGCGGCGACTACGACGACGACTACGACAACAACGAGAAAGACGAGAACGACGACTACAACGATAACAACAACAACAACGATGACAATAGTGACAACTACGACAATAGCGACAGCAATGACAACAACAACAAGAACAACAAAAAGAAAAATAACGACGACGACGATGACAACAACGACAATGACGAAAACAACAACAAGAACGATAACAACAACAATGACAACAACG